>NC_034604.1:23101035-23110967 GCF_900095145.1 Mus pahari | reverse complement strand
ATATATATATATATATATATATATATATATATATATATATATATATGATGATAACTCATTATCAGCTACCGTTTGCAGTCCTGTAAGCTGCCCTTCTTCTCCCTTAATTTTATTGCCATAGAGAATCACTGTACTTTAACATTATCTTGCTTGTTGGTTTGGGTTTTTATCGCCTTACTCTTTCTTACCATGTTCCCCAAATTATATCTAAGGAAACATCATCTTTGTGGGTATCTTTTCATGTATGACTTAAAAATTTATTTCTTCTAATATTTTATTGATTTTGAGTACATTTTTAGACAGATAGGATGATAAAAATCCAACTTAATTCATTCAGACATAACTGTTCACTTTGTTCAAAGCAACTTGTTGAGTAGTTGGCACTTCCTCTACTGAGTCCTCTTGATACATTTGTCAAAACCTTAGATGTCCATCTCTGTCTAGACTGATTTACTTTTTAACAGCCTCGAGTGAATTGTGGCCAGCTTATTTAAGAGGTAAGACTCCCATGATGCTTTTAGCATTATTCAAATTTCAATGAAACTTACTGTTAATTAGTGGCTGATGAGACAATTGTTACTTCTCATTTTAGGATTTCTCTCTTTAGTTTCAAGTTGATGAAAAAAACCACTATTAGAGCAGCGTTCTGATGCTGGTATAATCTAATCTAGTTATGGAAAATTAGTTCCACTGAAAGTAGTAGGGCTATTGTTTATTTAATAGTCATAGCATTTGTGCTTTGCATAAAATTATTAATATGCTCCACTAACAAAAATGAATGCTGTTGAAAAAATTTCAGTCAGTCGTTTTTGTACATCATCTTAGCATTGAATATTTGTGATAATCAATGAAAAACCCTGCAAGGCAGTGGAAACATGGCACACTAAGACTGTTTTCTCACAGCAGACACCTTTCAATGAAAGCCTCTGCTGGAGATGTAATTCATCACAGTTATCTCAGGTCACCACGTGTTCCTTTGTGTCATTTCACAGGGAAACACAACATGACATGGTGTAATTAAAGGAATGCAATGTGGTGGCTCCCATTAGAACAAGAAGCAGAATTTTCCAGATCAGCTCATAGGTCTCCACTCCAGCTGCTGCAATGAAACTTAGAGGCTTTGTGATGAAAACTGGCCAATCTTGGGAGCTCAAATGTGCAGGGTCTCTGCATTTCTGCCCATTTCTATTAAAACCCAAGTCAACCACTGTCAGAGATTGTTACAGACCTCTTCCTTCAAGCTGTGATCTTGTCAGATCTCATAAGCCAAACAAGGTTGGGACTTGGTGTGTACCTGCATAAGACATCTATTAGGAAAAACTGGAGTAATTCTTGGAGGAGCTGACTTACCTTCTCAGTTCAAATGATATTGCCCTGTTGGTAGTAAATGCCAACTTTTCCCTCAGGATCTTCCAGGTTAGAATGCAACTGTGTTCAGGTATACCAAATGGTGTCTTCCTGGAAAAGTAGAGAATATTGTCTTGCATTTCTGACTCGATTCCACATTATCTAATAGTTTGCTTTCTCTTTATTTCCCTAGCAATAGAAACTGGAGATTGTCTTCTCCTCTGCCTATGCTGGTATACTAGGGTAATGTGTGCTGGCAAGCAGCTCTTGCTTTCTACTCTAGCTGAGGCAGAATCTTCATAGTAGCCAGAGTGAATTGTACTCATGCCACACTCAGTAGCATAGAGTGAAGATGTAAAGTCCTGGACTTTATCCCTATGGCCTATGCCATTTCAGGGAATGATTATTCTATCTATCATACTCATGCAAATGTAGTTATATACTCCCACAGTCTAGACTTGTTAACTCACTCCATCTGTCAGAGATAAATTCTCAAAATGAAGTCAGGGTGATCAGGCAAAGTGTGGGTTGGAAATTGTGAAATAAAACTTTATTTGTTTATTTATTTATTTATAGCTTAAGAAAATATGATCCAATACAAATTTGTCAGTGAAAAGGAGAAAAGGAACTTACCTATTAAAGTATGGAGTTTTCTTTAACTGTCAGTTTTTGTTTTTGTTTTTTTGGTTTTTGTTTGTTTGTTTGTTTGTTTTGTTTTTTGGAAGAAGAAAGGCTGTTTTTCTACCTATGAAAATAATTTGCCACATTCCCAGAGCTATAGGATATAAAATGTTTGGCTTGAATACATGGAGGCAGAACTGGAAAATCCCTGAGATGGCTTGGTTTTTGGATAACATGCTTTCTTCATTCTTTCCTGATTACTCTTTATACCCTATTGCCATCGCAAGTATAAAAGCTACAGATCAATGATAATTAGTCATATGCATATCCTTCCTTCCAGCTTGAACTTTCTTGTCTAACAGTGTACCTCACGGCCTTACTGACCTATTTTCTTCTCTTTAAACTTTCCACTTTTAAAAAATCTCTGTTTTCTGAGGATACAACGCTCATACAATAATTTCTTCTAAAATATTATCTATCCCTCCTGATCAGCATGATGCATGGTTCCTGATCTCCTTCAGAACTGTCAGCCAGTGTTTGTGGACTCGCACTGCCTTTTTCAATGTCTATTTCTTGGAAACTTTTTTAATATCTGCATTGTCCAAGGTTTTCTGGATTAACAGAACTGATATAATGAATATGGATTATGAGAGGTGATTTATTAGATTATTTTATACTATAGGAGCTGGTTAGTCCCACCATGGCAATAACCACTTTGAAACACCTGAGAACACAGTAGCTTCTCTGTCAACTGGGATGGATATGTCAGTGGTCCCAATCTGTCATTGAAAAACTAGGGTTTTTCTGGAGAGCTGCTGCTCATCAGTCTAGGTCGGAAGGCTTTGCTTGCAGCAAAAAATAGATATGTTCATGATCATGAAAAAAGAGCAAAATGGTAAACGTTGATTGTTTTTCCTTTGGTCCACATCCTCTTAGGGCTTTAAAGAAATATGTTGCCATTCAGGGAAAGGTCTTCCTTGTTCAGTTCATCTTTCTTAGAAATGTCTCATGAGACTCTTGAAGATAAGTTAATTTTAGATTCAATCAAGTTGACAATGACCACTAAATGTCATACCTCTTAATTGAAAATCCTGGTTGAGGATGCCTTTTGGTAAGCAGACCTCAGACTCCTCAGTGCTGTTTCCTTGACTCTGAGTTATGGGGTTCTAGCTGTTGTATTTGAGTCATTTCTCCTCTTTTCCTCTTATCAATATGCTTTCTATCTTTAGAAACTGCTTTCAGCTCTAACCCCACAGACATAGTGATGAAAGGTCCCTTTTCTCCAGCTCCTTACTGAATGTCTCAACAAAGTGTTCAGGAAAGTTGATCACACAAAAATCCCTCCAAATCTTCCATGTGTAATTCTTCTTTAAATTAGTTCTTGTAACTAACGGTCATGATACCTTATTTTTAACATAAAGTATATTATAGAAAAATGAGAGACTTTAAATTTCAAATGGAGATCCTTGATGTAAAAGTTCAAACTCTTTATGACAATTGTGAAGCCACAGTTAAGACATTTCCCAGTCATATGGATATGAATGCTGTGAGTTGTGAGGAGCTTGACAGCTTGCATGTACTTCAGTATCACAAAACCAGAATTATTTCTTCTTCTTCTTCTTTTATTTATTTAATTTATTTTTAAACTCCATATTTTATTCCCCCATCCATCCTCTGACTGTTCCTCATTCCATACCTCCTCCCCACTCCCTGTCTCCACTTGCATCTCCTCACCCCCACCCCACCTGATCTCTAAAATCCCTGGGCCTCCAGTCTCTTGAAGGTTAGGTGTGTCATCTCTGAATGAACACAGACCATGCAGCTCTCTACTATATGTGTGGTGGAGGCCTCATATCAGCTGGTTTATGCTGCCTATTTGGTAGTCAAGTGTTTGAGAGATCTCGGGGGTCCAGATGAATTGAGACTGCTGGTCCTCCTACAGGATTGCCCTTCTCCTCAGTTTCTTTAAACTTTCCCTTATTCAACAACAGAAACTACCGAGCATGGTGGAGTACCCATTGCTAAGTAATTATATATTTTACTTGATTTTGATCTAACTTTAACATGTTGTAACAGACATTACTGTAGGAGAAAGTCTTGAGATTACTACTCTGAATGTTCTCTCTCCCCACTCCCTCTCCCCCCCCAAAAGAAGAGAAGAATGAAGTCTATAATGTTCTATACTTAACAAAGTAGAGCATTGAAGAACACCACAGTGAAGGAGCTCTCAATTGGTGTTGTGTTTACCATCCTTACAATACTTGTTTTGTTTCTACAGGAATATCTTTTTAACTAACAAACTTACTCAGTCAGGCTTCCCATCACACAGGTACAATATAAAGATCATACCGCTATTATATTCTTAAATGAAAATTCATTTTTTTGAAAATTTCTTTTAAACTCCTGTTGATACTTCGACAATTTGAGAATCACTAGAGTTAGGAATGCCAAGAACTAACGCATCATCCCATTTATGTAAGGAACATACAGATTTGAACAACACAAATCAGGAACAAGTTGATGCTTATTATCCTGGGAAAATTGTTTGTATGGAACACCTGTGGAGCATACTAAAAAATTGAGTCTAAATAGGTTCACAGTTCACACATGCCCACACATTATTGTTATACATATATATATATATATATATATATATATATATATATATATATATACATATAAGTACATATATGATATGTATACAAATATGCATAAATCAGCTAACATTTATATACCTAGATGTATTTATGCATACATAGACACACATATATAAACATGTATATATTTATGTGTATATGGTTATATATATGTGTGTGTATAAGCATATACATATAAATATACACATGCACATACATGCATTTAGGTACATAAACACATACATACAGCTATATAAGCATACACATACACACACACACACACACACACACACACACACACACACACACACACACACACATGTATAGGCATTACTTGTGAAGGAAACAGGACATGAAATGGAAAGAACTATCTCTACCAGATAAAGGATTTAATTCCAGCAAACCTGTTTTCCTTAGTGTGTGCACATTCTAAAATCCAGGAAATTTACAAGAGGCTTTTAGGCTTTTCAATGTCTTTCATATTTACTTGACACCACTCAATCACTGGTGGAAGTGTCCCTTGGGATCTAAACTGTGTATTTCTTCCTGGATATGACTATGTTATTCCTTTTAAACAGACCTTTAAAAAAAAAAAACTTCACATGCACACTTAAACTACATTAATTATTTTAACTGACATCCTTATTAAGTGAACTTGTTCTTAATAGCCAGACTATGAATAGATTCCACCTTATTCATCATTTATCTCTTCTAAATCATGTTGGCTGCTTTTATTAAGAAAGAAAGCCATGACTTGACCAAGATACAGAAAGCATCCCTCTAAAGGGAGAAAAGAATTTCCATTATTGGAGAGACACAGATTATTTTTTTTTCTTGACAACAGACCCAGGACAGGACATTGGCTTTCTTCTAAGTGTGAAAGATTGCTTTCTGTAGTCTTCATTCTCTGCTGGCTGAGGGGGAGGCAAAGAAGGAACACCATCGTGAAGTCCTATGCATGAGGAATAACTGAAACAAATACAGTGTCATCTGCTGCCCTTCCCTCCTCCCACCACTCCCACAGCACAGGCAGAAATTCACATAGATCAGAGTTTTAAGATATGAGCCAAGGGAACTTCATTTACTGTGATCCTCTGTAGAATAGAGATACTTAACTTCCAAACATCTCCACTTCAGTAAAAAAGACCACCTACTGAAAAAGAAGTCATCAGTGTAGAGTAGAGACTTGAGATAATTATATGTCTTTTCGGTTGATATATGAAGGTCACTGTATCAATCCTGATTCATGTACACTATGATAACAAAAGCACTATTACTTCAATAATTCAATGTTCAACTACTGCTCATGCCCTTTCTCTCTGGTTAGCAAGATGGCATGTTCTACAGAGCAATCTTTAGGGTTTCTCTTAAGACCTCACTTCATGTAACATTACCATCTACCACTACCTTCTAATGTACAGACAGGTATCAATTTACACAGAGATTTTAAAGACATTTTTCCCAGAAGTCATGTGTCATTTATGTTAACATTTGACCATCCCAGGTAAAATAATAAGTCTTACCCAACATAGTATGTAGGAAGGGAGAATTGTTTTCATTAAATCCTAGAGGCATTACAATCATATGGCCAAAATGGCAGTCTCAACATTTAAAATGCATGAATGTGTTTTGTGAGTCCTCTTTTCTGTATTAGATATTTACATATATTGACAGTTTGTTTCTATGTCTTTCCTCTATAGGAGATATCATCCTAAAAATCTCTTTAACATAGCACATACCCTAGGACTTCCTGGATGTACATTAACCATCTGATATAGATTAGAATATGGCTAGACACCACAGAATAAAAAAAAAAAGAAGAAGAAGAAAAGAAATTTCACTTTGCATGGGCACCATATTGACTATGTGGAGTCTGAGCACCAAAAATCAATGAGGTTGTCACTTTTTCTTGTTAAAACAATTCTCCTGTCAAGCTGGTTATTTCACTGATCTTAATTAACAATTGAATTCTGTGCACTAATCAGCAGTGTATTTGGTTATGTGACAATTAACTATTAGAACTGTTAGGGAAATTCATTAAAATAAAAAAGGGAGAGGCACGCTGTTTCAAGCGGGGGGGGGGGTGTCCATGGACAATCTGAATGTCTCTGTAGTTTTCCTTCTGAATGCCTTTTGTATTCAATCTGTTTCTTATTCAATTTTTTGAGTAATCCCATTTTGTCTAATGTATATAAGGAAAAGAGTGTGGGCATGATGGATGAAGAGTTAATTGAATCAATCCTAACCATTTATACATTGGCAGTATGAATTTTAAAAACTCATAGCCCTAAACTAAAATGAGGGATTGCTAACTTTCCTCTATTTGTTTATCCATCTCCCAATCTCTCACTTTCTCCACTACTTTTGATATTGTCAAAGTTTATTCACAGATCTTTCTAGAATCTTCCTATCAGCTAAGTGTAAAACTGATATGAATATAGGATTCTCTAACTAAAATCTCCAAGTATTCTTTCATAAACTAACCTAAAAAAATGAAAACGCTCTTATTAGTTAAACTTTGTTGAGAAATTATCAATTGATTCCTAACATACATTCTAATGTTTCTTTCTATTTGTCTACTTCTACATGTTGAGGAGTACCTCAAATTCAGAGACTTATTAATTTATATTCATTCAGGATTCTGTGGGTCAGCTCCTCTCTGATGAATAGCTCTATTTCATTTTTCAGTCAGGACCAAGCTTGCCTCGTTTTTCCTTTGAGTTGCACTTAGATTGGCTACATGTATGTAAATTATGAAACCAAGCTAAGGTTGAGAGTATTATAACTGTCCATATTGATGGAAAAGTTCCCAGTTGCACTCATGCCCGTAGCAGCTGTTCATATCAAATGTTTTAATATGTTGATGACAAAGGAAGTAAGGCAGAGAGCTGAGCATTGAAGAAGTAGAGAAGCAAATCCCTGCTGGCCAGGAGGTAGGAAGGGGAAAAGTAACTGCATAGCAGCAACATCTTCTCTAAAATGCAACACCTCTGTACATATATATTGGCAGTCCAGGGCAAGGAATGAGGTGGTGTGCTCAGCAAGATCCAGCTTATATCAGTATGTACAACATAACCTAGCATAGAATACTGCATCCCACAAGGCTGAACAAAGCACTGGGACCAGCAAGACTCAGCACAGAGCATTATACTTCTCATGGTCTCATTTTATCTGCATGCTATCTCTCACCCCTTTGTATATCCACTTTATTTCTAGCAATTTTCTTTGCAGGACTGCAAGTACATCCAATAGGAGTCAAAAAATTATTTTTTTTCTTAAGTACTAAGACCTAAATGGAAAGGAGACTTTTGGTCTCCCAGAAATTAATAGGACTTGGAAGAAAACCGAAAAGTTATTCAGATTTCATGAGTAAAGCCCTTTTGAATTAAATAGTGTTTTTTTTTTCTTTATTTCAATGAATTTTCCTAACATTCATCGTATTTGACTGTTAATAAGGACTATGACTCATAAGGAAAGAACCATGCAAAGACTCAATATGGCTAAGTCAAAGGAAGAGTGATGGCATATTTGATTAAAAAGCTTAGATGAATCCACGTTTAGTAGTAATGATGTATATGATCTGATTCATCTGGAGTTGGGGTAATATGGTAACACAAGGCTAAAGTGAATGTTTGTTATAAGATAAAGCAATGAATCAGGAAGCCAAGTGCTAATGACACTGTATTAATAGTAATAAATAAAATCCCCATAAAATGCATTCTCCTGTATAAATGCATGTGTATGGAATATAAATTAGTGTAATTTGACCAAAAATGAATATTCAAAATACAATTTCATTGAGCTTTGAGAGAATCATATATATTGTTTTCTGAGTCCTTAACCCTAAATGTATTTTTTTTCACATTAATACTGGCATAAGAGAAAGATTTCTCTTTTACTTTTAGATGTTCAAACAAAATCCCTATCAGTTTGGGAGTTTTATAAAAAAAAAAAAAAAAAAAAAAAAAAAAAAAAAAAAAAAAAAAGACATGATGTTGCGTGGTTGTAAAGGAGGGGTGAAGTGGACAAAAGGTGGAAAAATATGATCAAAACACTTTGAAAAATGTTCTGAGAAGCAATGAACAGAGAAGAAAATATTGTAATGATATTTCAGTACCATTTTCAAGTTGGCACAGACCCTAGACATTGTGGAATAGCATTCCCTACTAATGAGAGGGAAAGACAGTCTAGAGGATAGTGAATGACTTACCTAAGAGCCATTCAGAGAAGAATACATGAGGTGAACAATGTGCTAACTAACAATTTAAATTTAGAATCAGCCAAGTGCATTCTATGAAGATTAAATTAATAGTATAGCTCAGCTCAGCTCTGCCTCAGTCTAGACTTACAGATGAAGGCTCCACACTTTCTGAGAATGGATGTACTCCACATAGCCTCAGGCACATCAGTGTGGTTGACCCTTAAAGAACTGACATCAGTCTTTGGTCCCAGATGCTGCTCTAGAATAGAAGACAAATGGAAGATATACAATACAGAGGCTCAGGGTGAAAAAAACAATGTGATTAGACAAAAGCATGCAGGCATTCATGCGAAGAAAGAGTGCAGTGTTTCCTTTCTCGGGGAGTGGGCCATAGCAGCACATACATGCTACACGATAGCTGAAAAGAGAGTGTGAAAGAACAAGAGAAGCAAAGCCACACTACTCGATGAGTGTTAGCTGAACTGTGTTGTTCCTTCTCACGTTGGCCAGGGCCAATTTAAGCAGATCTTCATTTGCTTCTCATGCTCCATTTCCACCAAATGTCTTTTCAGTTCGGATAAAGCTTCCCTCAGCCAGACTTTACTTCTGTCTTGCACTGGCATAATTACAGAAAATTGCACTGTTTGCTCAATTTTTGCAAATTGAGCTAATGCAAAACTATGTAAATTATTTACCAAAAAGGAGCAAAATCAAACAAGTAAATGGGCTTGCGCTGCACATTAAGGGAGCACTGTGGCACAGCAGCCCCTTGGTTACAGAGCCAGCATGATTAACTTAGCCCAGGGCTACATTGCAGGCTGTCCTGTCTTGGCTCTGGTGAGAATCAGAAGGGCTGGCTTTCCCCCACACTCCAAAGCTCTAATCAATTTCCCCCATAACATTCAAGTCATCTGGAGTATGGAGAGGTTGTTCTGTGGTAGCCAGATTAAAGCAGCATCCCCACCTGTTCTTCTGTGTGTGTGTGTGTGTGTGTGTGTGTGTGTGTATATGTGTGTGTGTGTGTGAGTGTGTGTGTGTGTGAGAGTGTGTGTGAGTGTGTCTGTGTGAGTGTGTGTGAGTGTGTCTGTGTGTGTGAGTGTGTCTGTGTGTGTGAGTGTGTGTGTGTG
>NC_034604.1:23098916-23100981 GCF_900095145.1 Mus pahari | reverse complement strand
GTGTGTGAGTGAGTGTGTGTGTGTGTGAGTGTGTGTGAGTGTGTGTGTGTGTGAGTGTGTGTGTGAGTGTGTGTGAGTGTGTGTGTGAGTGTGTGTGTGTGTGTGTGTTGCCCTTCTTGTCTTGCTGACCTCCCCATCCTTTTTCAGTATTATAAAGTATATATATTTCTCCATTTGTGTTATTTGTTAAATAAAACTATCACAGTTTTAATATGAACAAAATGTAGCCATTCTGAAACACACTTGCTTTTGGACGCCTTGTTTTTTGTTTTATTGCTGTTTTCTATCATGCCATTATTCTGGGCTAGGGGTCTGATTAAGGAAGAGTTTTCTTTTGTGATTGACTTATCTCACTCCGGAGGATTTCCAGATCCATACAATTGCCTAAGTATTGCATAAATTCATTGTTTTTAATAGCTGCATAGTATTCCATCATGTAAATGTAAAGTTTCTGTATCCATTCCTCTTTTGAGGGACATCTGGGTTCTTTGAGCATGATATGTGCTCACTGATAAGTGGATATTAGCCGAGAAGCTCAGAATACCCAAGATACAATTTGCAAAACACATGAAACTCAAGAAGGAAGACCAAAGTGTGGCCCTGGAAAGAGTTACAGAGACAAAGTGTGAAGCAGATAAGGAGTGACCATCCAGAGTCTATCCCACCTGGGGATCCATTCCATACACAGTCACCAAACCCAGACACTATTGTGGATGCCATCAAGTGCTTGCTTAAAGGAGCCTGATATATCTGTCTCCTGAGAGGCTCTACCAGTGACTGACAAATACAGAAGTGGAGGCTCATAGCCAACCATTGGACTGAGCACAGGGTCCTCAATGAAGGAGCTAGAGAAAGGACCTAAGGAGTTGTAGAGGTTTGCAGTCCCATACTGAGAGAATAGTAATATAAACTAACCAGTACTCCCAGAGCTCCCAGGGACCAAACCACCAACCAAAGAGTATACATGGTGACTCATGGCTCCAGATGCATATGTAGCAGAGGATGGCTTAGTCAGATATCAATGGGAGAAGAGACCCTTTGTCCTGTGAAGGCTCTAAGCCCTAGTGTAGGGCAAGGAAGCAGGATTGGGTGGGGAGGGGGTTTTTGTAAGGGAAAACAGGAAAGGGTTAACATTTGAAATGTAAATAAAGAAAATATCTAATAAAAATGAAAGAGTTTTGTGGATGGAGGATGGTTCAGCAGTTAAGAGCTCTTGATGTTCTTGTAGAGAACAAGGGTCTCGTTTCTATCATCCACATAGGAGACTTAGAGCTGTCTGTAGCTCTCACTCTAGGGATTTCACCATCTTTTTCTGGACTCCATAGGTAGATTTGTGTGTGTGTTTGTGTGTGTGTGTGTGTGTGTGTGTGTGTGTGTGTGCATGCGTATATACACAGGCAAATAAATGAATATATCTTTCAAAAATAGAGGTTCTCAGATACATCACAGTTGACACATTCTCTTCATAATAGTCATGGGGTTTGTATATGGTGTGAGAAAAGCCAATGGTTATATTATACTCAAATCTAAACTTTAAACATGTATGTTGTACTAGCTAGATTTGTGTCAACTTGACACAGCTGGAGTTATCACAGAGAAAGGAGCTTTAGTTGAGGAAATGCCTACATGAAATACAGCTGTAAGGTATTTTCTCAATTAGTGATCAAGGGGGAAAGGCACCATGTGGGTGGTGCCATCCCTGGACTGGTAGTCTTGGGTTCTATAAGAGAGCAAGCTGAGAAAACCAGGGGGAGCAACTCAATAAGGAACATCCCTCCATGGCCTCTGCATCAGTCCCTGCTTCCTGACCTGCTTGAGTTCCAGTCCTGAATCCTTTGGTGATCAACAGCAGTATGGAAATGTAAGCCAAATAAACCCTTTCCTCCCCAGCTTCTTGGTCATGATGTTGTGCAGGAAGAGAAACCCTGACTAAGATAAACTGGTACCAGCATAGTGGGGTATTCCTGTGACAACCTGACCATGTTTTGGGGAGGACTGTGGAAGGACTTTGAAACTTTGGGCCAGAAGATCCATTCGGTGTTAAGAGCTCTGTCGAATGTTGTGT
>NC_034604.1:23089293-23098011 GCF_900095145.1 Mus pahari | reverse complement strand
TCAACTTGGCACAGCTGGAGTTATCACAGAGAAAGGAGCTTTAGTTGAGGAAATGCCTACATGAGATCCAGCTGTAAGGTATTTTTCTCAATTAGTGATCAAGGGGGAAAGGCCCCTTGTGGGAGCTGCCATCCCTGGACTGGTAATCTTGGGTTCTATAAGAGAGCAAGCTGAGCAAACCAGGGGAAGCAAGTCAATAAAAAACATCCCTCCATGGCTTCTGCATCAGCCCCTGCTTCCTGACCTGCTTGAGTTCCAGTCCTTAATCCTTTGGTGATCAACAGAAGTATGGAAATGTAAGCCAAATAAACCCTTTTCTCCCCAACTTGAATCTTGGTCATGATGTTGTGCAGGAATAGAAACTCTGACTAAGACATATTTCAAGATATGCAACTTGTGATGTCACTGTTGCCTCCAAAATTGCTGGGTCAGGTTCATGGCTCTTCAGGAATGGACCATGGGTGATACACACTTGAAAGTTCAAAGCATGTGTATCATGCTCTCTATGTTTGATTACCTGTCATTTGCCCTTAACAATGTCTATTTTTGCCAGCACATAATGTTAGCAGAGGGAATACAATAAAGAATAAATAAAGTGGAGAGTCAAGAATAAAGGCAGAAACTTTAGATATCTGCATATATTTAACTATAGCTATCATCCTTTTGTTCATTGTGGTATGATGGATTTATATTTTATTTTTATTCTTATTTTAACTTTCAGTTACCAAACTCTTAGAATTCTTCTTCATGCTTTGCCAAGAAGGAAATAACTCCAAGCCATGGGAATAAAAAGTGCAAGAATAATAGAATCTAAATTACATGTGGCCTACGGGTTCAGAGAAAGAAAGAATTTGTATAAATTCATGAATTCTAGTAATTAAAAAGGGACAATCCTACATTAGTTATTCAGCATGTCTGTGCAGGGCAGATGGGACTGAGAGAGACAAACACTGTCCTTCATGAGTCACATGTAGGAAGAAAGGGCTTGAAGTAGATTCTGAAAAATGGGGGTTACTTGATAAAGTCACCTGAAATTTAAATGATATTACCATTAAAGACAACAGCATGATAACCTACACTATACTAACATTTGAAGGGTGCTTTTAACAAATAGACAGATGGATCTGGAGAGAGAATTGAATTTCTTTATGTTTATGAGTAGCTAGCATTCATAATCCACATGCTTGTGAGTTTCTGTGTGGCTTGGTATATAGCAAGCTAGAATTTTTAATGAAGCAATAGTTCTGATATATGTGATAGGAAAATTGATTCTGACAAATATCTCCTGGTATGTTTTCATCATCATCCTCTTGATTGTGCTTTGTCCTGTGACACTAGATTTCCTCTACTTCTTAATGACATGGTCATCACCAGCATGATATTTTCCTATCCTTTAGAGCTGACATCTTTTCTTCTGTTTATCATATTTGTGGAGAGCAAACTATCTTCTCTTATACCACTTATCACATGTAAAGGGTTGTAAGATTGATCTAACACAGCCAGGGTCAGAAACATATTCCAAGAAAATAAAATATTTTATATTTTTTCAGTTCAATTCAAATAAATTCTGTTTAATCTAATATAGTTTTAATTCAATTATGAAATCAATTGATTGCTTGGAAAATACTATGCTAATTTGAATAGTTGATATTTAATGTATTATAGTTTAGATCTTATGCTTCTTAAACTTGGCTCTTGTACATGGTATACTAAAAGTATATTGTTAGAGTTGTTCCAAAATATATTAATATTGTCAATTTTATCATTATAGAAAACCACAAATAATGAGACCAGTTCCATGGATAAAATCTAAATATATTCCATCATTTAAGACTCATGAAACAGGTGGAAGAGGAAGCTGAAAGATTGTAAGACAAAGGAAAAAAGAGTTGGCTTTAAGATTGTGTCTCCTGGGGATATCAGAAACCATACTCAATAATGTGCTTGATTATATTCAAACTAAACAGGAAAAGCAACAATAGAGAGGTTCATGTTGATGAGGGAAAGTCCAGGAGACCACATCCCTGCATAAAGAAATGTACGCAACTATAGATTGATGAGTGTGGAAGAAAATAGTCTTCCCTTGGAGAGAGCACACTGATTGGTTATCCAGGACCAAATGACCACCTGTGAAGACATATATACAAGCAGCATTATAAAGACTTAATAGATTGCATTTGTGTACTTAGCGATGTGTGTGTGTGTGTGTGTGTGTGTGTGTGTGTGTGCATACTTGTATTTTTGTGACAAAATTAATGAAAAAAATCTTTGAAGGAGAACAAAACTTTATATTAGGGGCTATGGCAGGAGGAAAAAGAAGGGAGAAATGTTATACATGAATTATAATCTCAAAAACAGAATAATGAAAAATAATTAATAGTTTTATAGTCACACATACACGGTTTAATATATGTGATAGTCACTGTAAATGACAAGAGAAAACAGGCAAATGAATCATGATTTTGGTGATTTTTAGGTTGTGATGATGATATATTGCATTAATTTGTCGTGTTTACATTTGGGTTACAGTTTATCATGGCAATCCTGAGTCTATTTGAGTATAGAGTTAAAAAAAAAAAAAGAAAGAAAAGAGGTTATATTTGTGAATGAGTGTGAAGATTTCTTAGGATCTACTAGATTTTATCACTGTCAATGATCTTTGTCATTGACAATGAAGATGATGTTAGTGAATACAAGAAGTAAACGAGAAAAGAACCCTTATATGTGAAAAAGGTTGTCAGTCGACAGTGCAAATCACTAATTGGGCACCTGGGATTTGTACAGAAGAGAACACATTCATGAGTAAAGCAAGAAAGGAGACAGAGACAATGACATGAAGATACGAAGGGGGAAGAGGTTTTATTTGGGGGGGGGGCGGAGAATGGCCTGCATTTTGTAGGTCAAAGGCCATTACCCTCTCAGATGCATTCTGCACAAAGTACAAGTGAGCTTAATTTCTAGTTAAAGCATGTTATTTTATGGTCAGTTACTTACTATTCTAGTTTATCAACAAAACTACTTGATTTATGTTTCTAAGGATGTTGACAAGTCTAAAACTGGAATAAATGACTATGTTCTCTATGTCATTGGTCTTCCTGTTCTGCTCTTAATTCTAGCTTAATCCATCAGAGATGTGGGTCATACAGTTGGTGGATAAGTATGCCAGTAGTGATGCCAAACTTTTCATATACTCACGCTTGGGTTTTTTCATTCTATCAAGGAAGCTCATTCGTACTGGAATTATAAGGCAACAACAGTAGTGGTACCTAGCTGCAGGTGAGGCACCTCTGACCTCCAGATTGAGCCATCTGCTCACCTGAAACATCAAGCTCAACACTTTTAATACATTTCAAACTCAATACAGTTTAAAAAAATAATTGCACAAACTCATTTTATGGGGATCCACGTCTCTACAAATGTTTCTATCATCTATTCAGTTCATTTACCTCTAAAATGAGTTACATCTCTGATATTAAAAGTTCATACTTAGTTATCTATTTTGTCCATATCCTAGAATAAAGACCATTTCATTACATCACTTTTTTTCTATACAACTCTACCTAGTTCTAACATTTTCCTAAGTTTCACTTATTTTCTTCTAGCTTGTACAACAGCTATCTTATTGGCCCATAGTTAGCTGTTATCCTCTTTTCTAGCCAGCGTAATTTTAAAAACAAAAATTTGCTTGAAATCATTTATCAAAAAATCATACTATTAGATTATATTTGAATTTTACTTGGTATTTCTTAACTGAAACTTCAGAAAACTCTACAATCCATATCATGTTGCCTCCTCAGGGAGGGATCCCAGTTTACTCTCTCCACCAGCCTAGTATTTTCATGGGAACTATCACAGTCCACAGTCATTCTTTCCTTTGTCTTTTGCTGGGAGCATGCAATCTTTATCCTACCACCAGTTATTATTCTTACAGTAGCTTAAAACTTACTTCTTTGGGAGGATAATTCTAAGATTCTGGATTCAGATCAAATACCCATGGAAGCATGCAGCTCAAATTTAGAATGTCATCACTTTCAGTTTTGCATAGGGTTGAGTAGGTGGAAATGCATTTAAAGCTTATAATAATATCACCAAGCAATAACAAAGTCAATGTTTGTTTTCATTTCTAATTGGTTTCCCAGTATTTCAATCCACACTTGACATCTATTACATATTCAGTAAAGAACTGATAGGTGGATAGGTGGATAAATATATCCATCAGTGAATCAGAATGTACAGTGGTATCCCATATGACTATGAATATACAATTTCTGTCCTTATTAGAAAGAGGGTAGAGATCACACAGGGTAATAATTAATTGTTGAGTTTGTGTTTCAATAATTTTCAAAGGAATGCATTATTCCAGAAAGGATCTCTAGGATTGCCAAAATGGTAATCAGTTAAGGGGCTTGGACTGTTTTTAAGCTGTATTCTGGAAACTTAGAGTAGGGAATTATAAGAGGGAGAAATACAGCAGGCCAGAGCCAGTTGGCAGTAATGAGAAAAGGAACGATTGCCAACTCCTGCACTTTTTAGTGAGACAAGAATGTGATCAAAACGATTAAAACCTCAGGGATCACACATCAAGTCAGTGCACTTGCCAGCCAGCAATCAAATCTTCATCCAGTGTACCAGGAAATCACTGGCAAGGAACCAGAGACAATTTGTATTTGGTTATGAAGCATCTTAGCTGTTAGCAACTTTTGGAGAATGATGTCTTCTCTGGCTGACTATCTTAGAAAGGTTCATCAAAAACTCCAAACAACTTATTGCTACCCATCCCAATAGAGATAGAATTAAACACACAATAGTGATGGCAAAGAGCAGGTGTCCTTTAATCTGAATAACTATATCTTTTAACAAAATGGATGGAGTGTGGTGAGAAATTGCAATGCTTTTCAATGGCAGAAATTGAATGCCACATATGTTACAGAAAAGTTTTTGTAGGCATAATTCAGCCTGTAACCTCTTTGCAAACTTGGAATAAAAATGATGCTACATGTCTGGTCAGACCTTATGGGGGTTGAATAAGTTTAAAACAGTCTCTGATATATCATGTTATACTTTATATATTAATCCGGTGGCATGCTAGGAGAAAATAGGGAGTCTAAGCATCTGAGCAATGTAGGATTGATCTATTTTGATTTCTATAACTGCAGGTAAAATAGATGCAGACAGCTTAGGTACTAGTTTCATTATTTCCAGTAAAATAACGTTATCTGAAACCATTCACATAGTTACCTGGTTTGCCTCTTGTCTTAGTATGCATGAATGCAGCCTGAGTCTGTCTTCAAAGATGAAACCAAAGAACGATTCATTGGTCATTGTAAACAACAGTTACATCTCTTTTGGGTTTGTTTTGGGGTGAGGAAATGGTAACTTGTGCCAATACTACAGTTACCATCTTATATCTGATGAACTAGAAGTCATTGTTTAATATAACCACAGTATGGGCCTGGAATCTACACGGTGATGAAAAGAATATTGGTCAGAAATATTTATGGAAACATGATTTTTCCAGGATTCTAAATTACTTTAATCTCAATCCTGTTTCCTGTGGAACAGGGATGGCAGAAATCCAGATCACATACAATTGGCTTCTGCAGTTAGGATACACAGAGAAGAATTAATGATTGACTAGCAAAAGTATTGAAGGGCTTGTCTGGCTGTTCGTCTGGCTGTTCTGCTTTCTCTTCTCTCCTTCTTCCCCTTGGATCCCCTGAAGTCCCCTTTTACTGATGCCCCTCCATGTCTTTCTGTTGCTCTCCTTCTGTTTCTCCTCTTTTCAATCCATGCTCATCCTCTGTGTTATCCTCCCTTCCTCCCTCATATTTCTTCTGCTCTCTTTCCCTTCTTTTCTGCTTTGTCTTGCCTCTTCTTTCCTGCCTTCTCCATCCTTGCATTTGCCTGTTCCTTCTTCTCTCCCTCTGTTTCTTCCTTCTCTTCATACTTTATTATCTTTGGCTTCACACTCTTGGCAGAGTGATGTAAACCAGATCTCTTGCCCAGCAGTCTCCACATCCTTCAGCTGTATTTTCCACACCTAGATGCCTCTATTCCTTGTTCCCTTACATTGTCCGGTATACATCTCCAATTTCTTGCATATTAAGATCATTTGTCAGTAACATTTAGTGAGCAAAGTTTTGAGTCAGAGTCTTCATCTACTAGAAAAGCTCATTTTCATCTTGACCTTTCTTTGGCTGTCCACACCCAGTGTGGACATGGCCCATAGTGTCTGTTTACATAAGTAAGCTTGACTCTCACACTGCTATAATTAAAACTGATTTCAATATGTATCTTTATGTGTATCTGTACACTTGTACCTTTGTGAAGACAATTAACACTAATATGAGTGTATGTTTTTATCTGTCATGTTTTATTTTATGCATTAAATCTTTGTTTCAGTGATTTTCCCACCTCTAATGTTAAAAGAGTATCAGATATCTATGGGCAAAGGCATTAATTATATGTGTATGGGATGAGGTAGTGATTTTAGTATTCTAAAATCAAGAAACAGAATGACACACTGGTGCCACACCCATGTACAAGTCACACTAAGGTCCCTGGTCACCAGTAAGACTAGCTGACACTATAACAGGGGTATCAGAGACAGATAAAATGACTCTTCTCCAGTTCAGTTCTACCTAAGCCTCCAAATGGCACCCACAATAAGTTTCTCATGCATCAGGCCCCCTTGACATTAGAAGAAATATCACCAATACTAGCCTGCCATCTGGGCATCTCTAGTCAAGCATCTGCTGTGTGCTGAAGCAAGCAATAGCAAAGATGAGGCAGGTTTAACATTTTTCAATAGTGTATGACATGGACAGTTGAACTCTGATACAATGTCTGCAGCAAGAATCAGACCCTTTCCACTATTATAGTGACAAAGGAAAGGGATGGTTTTTTGATCTCTGAAAAGGTGAAGTGAACTGGTGTTCAACTCTTTGCACTCAAGGGATGATTTGAGAAGAAAAAAATTAAGACATGACGCTTTCAGTCTGAGAAAAATAACACTTAGAAAGAAACCTTTGCTGACCAGGGGTACAAATCCCTTCCGGTCTGTGCCAGTACCTGGTCACCTAGGGCACGGAGTGGGTGGACACCCCCACGGTCCCTAGAGGACTGCCCACTCGATCTTAGGATCACTGATGAGTGGAACACAACATCTGCTCCAATCCAATTGTGCAGAGGACCTGAGACAGCACTAGGGCAGCAGAGGACTGGCCTGACCAGGGGCACAAGCCCCTTCTGGTCTGCACCAGCACTGGGTCACCTAGGGCTCGGATTCAGCGGACAACCCCACGGTACCTAGCAGACTTAGGATCACTGGTGAGTGGAACACAACAGCTGCTCCAATTCAATAGTGACGGGCCTGTGACAGCAGGAACAAGGAAATCAGAGCCTTTTCTGACCAGAGGCTCAGGTTCCTTTTAATCAGTTCAGGTTTACCTTGATTTCAAATAGACCAGACAACTCCATTGTCCTCAAAGGAGACACCACTTCCATGCACTGTAACACACCCAGGATCTTAGGACAACAGGATCCCAGGAACACAGGAGCTGGGTCACACTAGTATTTGAGTGTCTCAGAGGAGCTTGACTGCCAAGAACTCAGACACGCAGAATCTCAGGTTCGTAGGAGCCCACAATCAAAGAATCATAGAGAAATCTGGACTCTGAGAAGTCCTGAATCAAATGGGATTATAGGAAGGACAGGCTCCAATCAGATATATTGAGGGCAGCAAGCACTAGAGATAATCAGATGGCAGGAGGCAAGCATAAGAACAGAAGCAACAGAAACCAAGGTTACTTGGCATCATCAGAACCAAACTGTCCCACCGTAGCAAGTTCTAGGTACACCATCACACCAGAAAAGCAGGACATGGATCTAAAGTCACTTCTCATGATGATGATACATGACTTTAATAAGGAAATACTAGAAATCACAGGTAAACAGATAGAAGCCTTTAAAGTGGAAACACAAAAATCCCGTAAAGAGTTACAGGAAAACACNACCAAACACTACCAAAAGGAGATGGAATTGAACAAATCCATCCAGGATCTAAAAATGGAAGTAGAAACAATAAAGATAACCCAAAGGGAGATGACTCTGGAGATAGAAACCCTAGGAAAGAAATCAGGAATGATAGATGGAAGCATCAGCAACAGAATACAAGAGATGGAAGAGAGAATCTCAGGCGCAGAAGATTCCATAGAGAACATAGACACAACAATCAAAGAAAATGCAAAATGCAAAAAGATCTTAACTCAAAACATCCAGGAAATCAAGGACACAATGAGAAGACCAAACCTACAGATAATAGAGTAGATGAGAATGAAGATTATCAACTTAAAGGGCCAGCAAATATCTTCAACAAAATTATAGAAGAAAACTTCTCGTACCTAAAGAAAGAGAGTCGCATGAACATTCAAGAAGCCTACAGCAGGAAATTACAAACTCGGAGGTGAAATCAACCAAGTGGAAACAAAAAGAACTATTCAAAGAATCAACCAAACCTGGAGCTTGTTCTTTGAGAAAATCAACAAGGTAGATAAACCCTTAGCCAGACACACTAGAGGGCACAGGGACAGCATCCTAATTAACAAAATCAGAAATGAAAAGGGAGACATAACAACAGATCCTGAGGAAATCCAAAGCATCATCAGGTCCTTCTACAAAAGGCTTTACTCAACAAAACTGGAAAACCTGGATGAAATG
>NC_034604.1:23073361-23088626 GCF_900095145.1 Mus pahari | reverse complement strand
ATCTTTACCAATCCTAAATCAGATAGGGGAACTAATATCCATTATATATAAAGAACTCAAGAAGACTGATTTTAGATAACCAAATAACTACATTAAAAAAATGGGGCACAGGGCTAAACCAAGCATTCTCAACTGATGAATATAGAATGGCTGAGAAATACCTCAAAAAATGTTCAACATCCTTAATCATCGGGGAAATGCAAATGAAAACAACCTTGAGAATCTACATCTCACCAGTCAGAATGGCTAAGATCAAAATTTCAGGTGACAGATGCTGGCGAGGATGTGGAGAAAGATGAACACTCCTCCATTGTTGGTGGGACTGCAAGCTTGTAAAACCACTCTGGAAATCAGTCTGGTGGTTTCCTCAGAAAATTGAACATAGTACTACCAGAGGATCCAGCAATACCTCTCCTGGACATATATCCAGAAGATGTTCCAACTGTTAATAAGAATACATGCTCTACTATGTTCATAGCAGCCTTATTTATAATAGCCAGAAGCTGGAAAGAACTGAGATGTCCCTCAATAGAGGAATGGATACAGAAAATGTGTTACATTTACACAATGTAGTACTACTCAACTGTGAAAAACAATGAATTTATGAAATTCCTCGGCAAATGGATGGATCTGGAGGGTATCATCCTGAGTGAGGTAACCCAATCACAAAAGAACTCACATAATATGCACTCATTGATAAGTTGATATTATCCCTGAAACCTAGAATACCCAAGATACCATTTGTAAAACACATGAAACTCAAGAAGAATGAAGACCAAAATCTGGAGACTTTGCCCCTTCCTAGAATTGGGAACAAAACTCCTATGGAAGGGGCTACAGAGACAAAGTTTGTAGCTGAGACGAAAAGATGGACCATCCAAAAACTGTCCATCCCATAATGAGCCACCAAACGCAGACACTATTGCATACACAAGCAAATTTTGCTGAAAGGACCCTGATATAGCGGCCTCTTGTGAGGCTATGCCTGTGCCTGGCAAACACAGATGTGGATACTCACAGTCAGCTATTGGATGGAACACAGGGCCCCCAATGGAGGAGCTATAGAAAGTACCCAAGGAGCTGAAGGGGTCTGCAACCCTATAGGTGGAACAACAATATAAACTAACCAGCAACCCCAGAGCTCATGTCTCTAGCTGCATATGTAGCAGAAGATGTCCTATTCAGCCATCATTGGGAAGAGAGGCACCTTGGTCTTGCATACTTTATATGCCCCAGTACAGGGGAACACCAGGGCCAAGAAGGGGGAGTGGGTGTGTAGGTGAGCGGGGGAGGGGAGGGTATAGGGGACTTTGGGGATAGCATTTAAAATGTAAATGAAGTAAATACCTAATAAAAATTGAAAAAAAAAAAGAAAGAAACCCTTGTCTCACAGATATCCCTATTTATACTTCTCTATTCTAGAAATCACTAGTTCATAGTTTATCTATGCATAAGCGTATTCCGTTTCCTTTAAAGAATCATATAGGCTCTCTGATTATTTTCATGCAGAACTCTTAAAGATGTGCATTGCTAGAGGTGATTATAAAGTCACAAATGGAAGATATTTGCTCACTGTGTTTACACAAAAGAGTGAAATGAATAGAAAAGTATGTCAGAGGGATTATCTGAGATGGTTGATAGACAGAGTTAAATATCAATTCTTTATTGCTTTTGGGAGTAATATCAATCATAAAATGTGTCCCAGGTTGTTGGGTTATGGTATTTTAGCTACACTAGAACTTGAATTTTGCTATAGCATGAAAGAAGTAGTTCCTGAATATTACCTATTTGTTTTAGAAAAGCATCTACATGACTGTAGATAAGAATCTAATATGTGATTGCCTCCTGTAGAAAGGCTCACTAATAAAGAAATCTAGTAATATATTTTTATCTCTATTCTCTTTCTCTCCCTCTCTCCTGTTTTAGACTCTGCATTTTAAGGTGGCACAATAGAATCTATTGTCTTCTGGAAGTGCCAGAAAATTTACAAAAGAGCCTTAACTGTGTCTACTCCAATCAAATTTTTTTGACTATTGGATATCTCACTGAAATGTATGTTTTAATATATCATCCTAATTTTAACTTTCAATATTAGTACTTATTGGACCAGCCTGACTGGCCAGAACCTATTTTATCCTTGCCACAATTAGGTTTCTATTGCTAGGATAAAAGGATTATTTACCATACATCTAGATGACTCTCTGTTATTTGGGGAATCCAAAGGAAGGGGCTAGAGTCAGGAATGGAAGTGAAAACAATGAAGGAAAGCAGCTTACTGGGTAGTGCTTCCCTTGGCTTGTTCATCCTGCTCTCTTATACAATCTAGGACCACATGACTGAGGTAGCACCACACAGTGGGCTACACACTCACAGATTAATCAAGAAACTCCACAACAAATGTATGTTCAGGAAAATCTGATGGAGGTAGGAAATATGAAAAAAAAAAAAAAGGACAAAATATCTACTAGGACAATGGTGTACCTTTTCAATATAATGAAAACCCGAAGACCAGAATGTCTTAAAATCAACGTACCATGAGCAGAACACATGTGACCAATGTGCAAATAATTTACTTAAACTCAAACTAAAAACAAATAATTTAAAGAAATTGAAACATATGTACTCAAATATATAACATGCATTATAATTTATATGATGAAAAAAGAACAATTAAGAAAATGGAGCCCACATCATTTCTGCTAGAAAATTATTACCACAAAAATTTCCAGATCAACATCTAAAAAGAAGTACAATGGAATGGTTTATCATAGAATTCTAGTTGGTATAAATATAACTCAAATATATAAGTCTAAAAAGAAATGTATCAGGTGAAGAATATGAAATAAATCAATTTTATATGACTTTTATTTATCCTTTGAGGAAGGAGAGAACATCAGAACTCGTCTTTTTTATTCAAATTCCTCAAGTCTACCCACAGTCTACAGAAGTAAAACTTCTAGTAACAAGATTTTTCAACCAACATTTAAAGTCATATATCCTTTCTTTTTGCCAATTTGGCAGAACATACTTTTAGAATATTCTAGAATCATACCTAATTACAAATCCCAGCTTTCATTATGATTTCTTCTCATTTGTATATTTATTCCACTTTAGTATACTCTTCCCTAAACATAGCTTAGTTTGATCTTTGTTTCCTTGCCAAGAACCTATTTATTCTACATGTTGAAATGTGCTATTCACATTCAACATTAAAAATTATAACCATACTTCATGTGATATTCAAGGGCATAATTTTTTCACAACGCTGCTTCTTGAACCAAGATGTCACATCTTAATGTAACCATCTTTGAGCACCAAATTATGAATTAACTTTTAAAGTGAGCTTTATTTTTCTCCTTTGCTTATATTACAGAAAGTCCAACCTGTATGGCCACAAACTTTTTCAATATTGAGACAAATTAATGTAAGAAAGATCAAGGATACTGCTCAATCTGAAGTAAATTACACATTTTCAAAAAATGTTATTGGTTTTAAGAATGAAAATAAAAGAAGGTTATTTATCTCAATCCACAGAGCTACCAAGCAGACATACTAGGACTATACAATAGAGTAACACATAGCATAATGCATTAGAAAATGTAATTGTGCATAAATCATGTACAAAGTAGAAAGCACAAGTTTTGCATTTGGCAAACATTCCTTTCTTTTACATAATTCCTTAATTTTCATCTTTCTGCTTCCATTCTTCTCTCATAGAAATAGCTATATAAAACAAAGACATAAACTGTATGCAATTAAAATAAGAAAATAGCTGAAAGCAATGAATTGATAATTATGTTAAAATCCATACCACGAGGAGTTTTGCATTGTGAGATATCTCATTTTCAAGTATTGACATCAGCTTCTCTCTTCTCTCCAAAAACTGAAGATTTGTGGTTGTCAAGTTCCTCCAGAATTTACAAACTCTTTTAACCTCAGCTTTGACCAAATTATAAATGGTTTTTGCTGTCTGTCATCTGAGACTACTTCTTTGGATGTAAGCAAATAACTTGGAGTTACTGGAAGAATGAGGAAAGGAAAGGGATTATTTCTGGCATAGGTCTTAAAGTGGCAATAGAACTATAGCACAGTACATGTTATCTAAACAGGGGTTCAGTAAAAAGCAGAGGACCCCTAATTATTGAGGGGAAGGTGGTAATAGAGATGAAGACGGGGGGAGGATGAGGTTATCTCGAAACCTTCAAACAAATCACATTATTAAGTCTAAAAATGCCTTAGAAAAAGCATAACTTGGTGTGTACATATAAAGAGTTTACATGAAATTTTCTTTGCTGGACTGACAATACTTTCTCTATAAACTATACACCATCTAGCAAAAATGCCAATACAAGGCATGAAAAGCCCCTTTTGTGGCTGGTTTGAGTTTTCCAATAGACTCCTCAAAAGTTGATTATTCCCTTGAGGAACAAGGTAAGTCCCTATTGCTACAGATAACATACATTTCAGACACAGGCACCATAGGACCCTGAGCTAGAACTCACACACACACACACACACACACACACACACACACACACACACATACACACACTCACTCACTCACACACAAACTTATCATTGAGGACTAGTTTCTCTTGTACTAGAGGTACCATACAAACTTCCAAAAGGAGGCAAGCAGCAGTGCTACCCAGCTGTGATA
Organism: Mus pahari; assembly: GCF_900095145.1. Lineage (NCBI taxonomy): Eukaryota > Metazoa > Chordata > Mammalia > Rodentia > Muridae > Mus > Mus pahari. The sequence continues at coordinate 23,083,966 of NC_034604.1, read as the reverse complement.
TGTATGTTGAATACCCATCATAGCAGATTAATATGGAAAGTATAGTAGTGTCAACACATACATCGACAGAACAACCAGTTATTGTCCAGCTCAATTCAAGATACCCCCAATAAGAGGGAAATTAGTCTTTGTACCAGTATTCTAGCTAAATTCTCAAGGGGAAAGAAGCTATGGATATTGGATGAGAACTCAAAATGCCTACTTTACTAACATAGTATAACCCCTGCCTACATTCTAAATCTTTGCCCCTATGCCCATAAATAAATGTCATCCTGAGCAACAGAAAGAGGCCCCTGCATAAACCACAGTTAATCAAAATGTAGAGTCATGGAGACCAGTCTCAGAGGGTACATATATAAATAACTATAACATGTAAGATGCAGAGACCATTGATGAAGAAGGGTCAGAGGCCAGTTAGTTAAAGAAGCATGGAGTTTGCTGTAAGATTGTATCTCCTACGAATATCAAAATGCTACCCTCTCCCCATTTCACCATTATAACTGCCTTGACATGACCTGAACAGGATGACACCAATAGGCATTGTGACCTGGATACAGAAAGAACAAAAGGCCTTGTCCCTACACAAATATTTCCAGGATACACATTAAGTCTCAGAATAGGACAAAGAATATTCCTCATGGAAGTGTACAAGAATTGGTTATTCAATACAAAATTTCCACCCTTGGAAACATATACATGCCTCAATTATGTAGACTGAGCAGATTGTATTTATGAATATGTAATTGCTAACTAGTAATAAAAGAAGACAAAAGTTTCATAGAGACCAAGGAGGGCATATGGACATGTTTGGAGGAAGAAAGGAGAAAGAGCAAATGAAGTAATTAGTCTCAAAAATTACAAAACAAAATACTGAAAATAAATATTATAAAAATTTCCTTTGTTATATTCTGGCAGTCCTATGGGCCTTCATAAAAACAAAATGGAAGAAGCAAACATTGGGAGAGGACCTCTATATTCAGCGCTGAAATTTAAGAATATTCCCTTATTCAGGATTCAGGGAAGTAGTTGACATAAGTTAGATCATTTTGATCTTTGTTTGTTGTTGTTGTTCATGCTTGTTTGCAATCATTTTGTTTGTTTACATTCAATGAAAAAAGGCATTAGATTTGTCAAATATCAAAAAGAGGTGTATGGGAGGGCTTGAAGGGAGGAAAGGGAAGAAAATGAAGTAACTATATTATAATGTTAAAGTTAAATATTTTGTGTTGACTTATGTGTGAAGAAAAGACAGTATAGTTTTTCCTCCAAGTAAGGAGATAAATGTTATTAGCCACAGCGACATTTGTTGTATCCTTTCAACATGCTTTCTCTTAATTATTGCCACCATTGCCATGATGTTAAGCTATAACTGTGATACATTTACACAATGGAGTACTACTCAGCTATTAAAAACAATGAATTTATGAAATTCTTGGGCAAATGGATATATCTGGAGGATATCATCCTTAGTAAGGTAACCCAATCACAAAATCACAAAAGAAGTCACTAGATATGCACTCACTGCTAAGCGGATATTAGCCCAGAAACTTAGAATACCAAAAATACATTATGCAAAACAGAATAAAACCAAGAAGGATGACCATTGTGTGGATACTTCATTCCTCCTTAGAATAAGGAACAAAATACTCATGAAAGGATATAGGTACAGAGACAAAATTTAGAGCTAAGATGAAAGGATGGACTATCCAGAGACTACCCCATCCGGGAATCCATCCCATCATCAGCCACCAAACCTAGATACTAATGCTCATGCCAGCAAGATTCTGCTGAAGGGACCCTGATATAGCGGCCTCTTGTGAGGCTATGCCAGTGCCTGGCAAACACCGAAGTAGAACACAGGGTCCCCAATGGAGGAGCTAGAGAAAGTACCCAAGGAACTGAAGGGGGCTGCAACCCTGTAGGTGGAAAAACAATATGAACTAACCAGTACCCCCTGAGCTTGTGTTTCTAGCTGCATATGTAGCAGAAGATGGCCTAATTGGCCATCACTGGGAAGAGAGGCCCCTTGGTCTTGCAAACTTTATATGACCCAGCACAAGGGAAGGCCTGGGCCAAGTAGTGGGAGTGGGTGGGCCAGTGAGCAGGGGCAGAGGGGTAGAAGGGGACTTTCGGGATAGCATTTGAAATGTAAATAAAGAAAATAATAATAAAAAATGCAGAAAAACAAAAGGTAATAAAAAGCAAAGCTGTCAAATTCACATTTACTCAAGTTCAAAGGCTATGTTTAGCTAAAGACAGCCCATGCTGTGACACTACAAGTTTGAAGAAGAGGACACTGGTCCCTTCCTCCATCCATATCGCCTGCTGATGGGGCTCTCTAGGCCCAACCAAGCTGCCCTATCCTCCCTGCTATCTCAGAGGGACCTTCATTCTCCTGCCAAGTATCCTCTACCTCCATCAGAATGCTGACCAATACAGGTAAGCTTCCCTTCCCCCATCTGCTGACTGAGCCCTCTGGGCTAAGCCAAGATGCTCTGAAAATCTACTATACCAGGGGGAACCTCTATTCTCCCACTGCTGTTGAAGCCCATGCACCACAAAATTGGAAAATCGTAATGAAATGGACAATCTTCTAGACAGATACTACTAACCAAAGTTAAGTCAAGATCAGGTGAACTATTTAAAAAGCCCCATATACCCTAAAGAAAACAAAAACAAAACAAAACAAAAGCGCCCAGGTCCAGATTGTTTTAATGCAGAATTCTACCAGACCTTCAAAGAAGAGCTAAGATCAATACTCCTTGAACTATTCCATAAAATAGAAATAGAAGGAACCCTACCAAACTCATTCTATGAGGCCACGGTCACCATGATACCTAAACCACACAAAGACTCAATGAAGAAAAATAATTTCACATCATTTTCTCTAGTGAATATTGATGTAGAAATACTCACAAACTGAATCCAGGAATATATCTAAGATATCATCCATCAATATCACAGAATTCATCCCAAGGATGCAAAGATGTTTTAATATACAAATAGATATCAATGTATATTTCCATACAAATCGAAAGAAAAATAATCACATGCTTTTCTCATTTGACACTGAAAACACCATGGATAAAATCCAACACCCCTTCATGTTAAAAGTATTAGAGAAATCAGGGATACAGGAAACTTAACTAAATATAGTCAAAGCAATATACAACAAGCCTATAGCCAACATCAAACTCAATGGATAAAAATTTAAAGCATTTTTACTAACATCAGGGACTAGACAAGGCTATTCACTCTCTCCTTATATATTTAACATAGTACTTAATATTCTAGCTAGAGCAATAAGAAGACTCAAGTAGATCAAGAGGATAAAAATTGGGAAAGAAAGAAGTTAATGTATCATGATTTGCAGATAATACAATAGTATGCATAAGCAATCCCACAAATTCTGCCAAGAACTCCTGCAGCTGATGAACAACTTCAGCAAATGCCTGGATACAATATTAAGTAAAAAGTAAACAGTAACCCTCCATTATAGAGAGGTTATATGTGCCAAGAAAGAAATTAGGGAAACAACACCCTTTACAATAGCCAAGAAAATATAAAATATTACCATTAAAAATATCTTGCCTAGAGTTATAAAATAACTCTAAACAAAGTGAAGATCTGTATTACATGAACTTAAAGTCCCTGTTTAAAGAAAAAAAAAACTGAAGATGGAAATATCTCCCATGCTCATGGATAGGTAGGATTAACATCGTGAAAATATGCATTTTACCAAAAACAATCTACAGATTAAGTGGAGTCCCCACCAAAATTCTAACACAATTTTTATAGACCTTGAAAAAACAAGTTTCAACTTCATGTGGAAAAACAAAAAACTCAGAATAGTCAAAACAATCTTGAACAATAAAAGGACTTTGGGTGGAATCGACTTCCTTGAATTCAAGCTGTACTTTAGAGAAATAGTTACAAAACTGCATGATATTGGGACAAAAAAGACAAAAAGACACATTTAGCAATGGAATCTAATTCAAGCACTCCCCTAAAACCTCACACACATATAGACACTTGGTTTTGGATAAAGAAGCCAAAACCATACCATGGAAAGGATCTTCAACAAATGGTCCTGGTCTAACTGGATGTCTTTATGTAAAAGAATGAAATAAATCTACATTTATCACCCTGCCCAAAACTCATGTTCAGATGGGTCAAAGACCTTTAAAAAAAGCCATTACTCTAAATCTCATAGAAGAGAAACTAAGAAATATCCTTGAACCCATTGGTATAGGAACAACTTCCTAAATAGAGCACAGTGGTTCAGGCTCTAAAATCAACAATTGATAAATGGGACCTCATGAAACTTAGAAGCAAAGGACACTGTCAATGAAACAAAATAGCAGCCTACAGATTGGGAAAGAATCTTCACCAATACTACACCTCACACAGGGCTAATATCCAAATTTTCTGAAGAACTCAAGAAGATACACAGCAAAACCCCAGATATTACAATTTAAAAATGGGGTACAGACTTAAACAGAGAATTCTCAGCAGAGGACTCTCATATGGCCAAGACGCATTTAAAGAATGTTCAAAGTCTTTGAACTTCCCTGATTACTTTCCCTGAGATTTTATCTTATACTTATAAGAATTGCTAGTATAAAAGACTCAAGTGATAGCACATAATGGTGAGGACTTGGAGGCAGGGGAACAATCCTCTATAACTTGTGGGAATATAAACTTGTACATTTACTTTGGAAATCAATGTGACAGTATCTCAGTAAATTTGGGATAGTTCTTCCTCAAAACCTAGCTATACCACTCCTAGGCATATACCCAAAAGATGCTCCAACATACAACATTAAACACTTGCTTAACTATGCTCATAACAGTTTGATTCATAATAGCCAGAAACTGGAAACAACCTAGATATCCTTCAACTGAAAAATGGATAAAAAAAAAAAAAAAAGCTACATCTACACAATAGAATGCTACTCAACTATTTAAAACAAAGGTAGGATTTTTGCAGCCAAATAGATGGGACTTGAGAGTATCATTTTGGGTAAGGTAAACTAGCCCCCAAAAGACATGCATGGTATGTACTCACTTATACGTGGATATTAGCCATAAAATACAGGTACCATGTTATATTCCACAGACCCAAAGAAGCTAAACAAGATAGAAGGCCCAATCAAAGGAGCTAGAGTTTCAGTTAGAAGAAGAAATAAAATAGTCATAAGAGGCAGATGCAAGGAGAGAAGTGGGAGGGAGGGGTATGGGGTGAATGGTGGGTTCAAGGTCAGGTGTTGGAAAAAACAGGACATATGGCTAGTAGTCATGAAAATGAAAAGAAATCTGCAGCTGATGGGGTGAGGAGATGAAATCATCTACAAGACAGGACAGTGATTTGGGAAAAAGGAAGTGCTCTAGAATCAGTGGGGCTAACCTTAGCTGAAACTCACTACACTGGACCTGAAGTGCCCACCTCCTGTAGAGATGCATGAATTCCAGTAGAATGGTAGAGACACCAACCAACTCAAAAACCTCTTAGCCCAAAATTTATCCTGACTACAAGAAATGCCAGCCTGGCACAGGGAATGGAGCAGAGACTAAGGGAATGGCCAACCAATAACCAGACCAACTTGAGAACCATGCCATGGGCAAAGCACCAGTCACTACTAATATTGATGATACTCTGTTATTCTTGAAGACATAAGCAAGATTTTCTGTGAGAGGCGGCTCAACCCAGCCCCTGACTCAAACAGATACAGTCGCCCACAGTGAAACCCTGGATGCAGCTTGGGAGCTCTCATGCAAAAAGGAGGACAGAATGTGGCCCTGACAGGGATAGGAACTCCACAGGAAGGCCAATAGAGTCAACTAACCTGGATGATTAGGGCTCTCAGAGTCTGAATCACCAACCAGAGAATATGCATTGGCTGGACCTAGGCCTCCCCATGCATATGTAACAGATGTGAAGTTTGGTCTTCATGTGGCCCAGAACAATTGGAATGGGGGGTAGTTATCCAAATGCTCTTGCCTTTATGTGGGGTATGTTTTTCTAGCTGGGGTGACTTATCTGGCCTCAGTAGGAAAGGAAGCACCAAGTCTTGCAGATACTGGAAGAGCCATGGTGGGATGATACTCAGTGGGGTCAACCTCTTAATGGGGAAGGGGCTGGGAGACAGAGGATAGAGGATGGGAGATGTGGTATAGGGAGTGGGGGATGGAGTGGATATTGGGAGGGAATGACTGGAAAAGGGTCAGTCAGCAAGATGTAAAAGGAATGAAGGAATGAGGAGGAAGAGGAGGAAGAAGAGGAGGAGGAGGAAGAGAGGGAGGAAGAGGGGAAGCTCGGCATGAAGCTCAAAGATGACCAGTGTCTCAGCATGCCTGCGGAGAATGACTTCATATGTAACACCACTACAAATAAAAGCAAACAGTAACACTAAAGAAAAGCAATATGAAAACAGGAGCAAAACTGCCTATTGCTTCCTGGATACAAATCCCAAGTTAAAAGTTAGCTCAGTGATTTGCAGTGTTCAGCAAGGCTTTTCCATTCTCAATGTCCCCAAGTATGGTTGTAATGAATGTTTCAGTAACCTTCAAGATTATAGTATAGGGTTAAATTATTTAGTCAACTTCCTGATATTCACCAGTATTGGCATTTCATATTCTTAAGAAGATTAAGAAAAATATAAAAATAATTAAGTGTGACACTCTCTTGTAATTAATATGGTAATACTGGACACATTTTCTGGCCTGTAATGTGGGTGTAGCTTGATGTTCAAGACCTTTAGCCTTCTGAGTCTTCCTTAAGGGATAGAGACCTTGAGACAGTCTTTGCAATGCTGTACAGGCAGCAAATGAGTTTGGCCAGCAAACCAGGAGCTCTTCATCACTACGCTGGTTCATTAAAAAAAAAAAAAAAAAAAAAAAAAATGGTGGTGGGCGTGGTGGCGCATGCCTTTAATCCCAGCACTTGGGAGGCAGAGGCAGGCAAATAAAAAAAAAAAAAAAAAAAAAAAAAGCTGTTAAGCTGTTGCATAAGCTAAAGTGATAGTTCAGTGGTTAAGAACATTCGCTGTTTTTCCAAANAAAAAAAAAAAAAAAAAAAAAAAAAAAGCTTGAAATCCTTATTGCTCATAAATAAAATGAAGTTAATCCATCAAAATGTGGGACTCTTTAATTTGCTCTCTCTTTTCTCAGTACCTCCCCTCCATCTGAGAGGATGTGGTAGGTTGCTTTGGGGCAAGCAATTCACACTGTAATTGTGTGGCTCTTTTAATGGCTGCACACAGAAAACACATGCCTGAAAGATCTTGTAGGATGCATTTGCAAGGACTGCTTGGCAATTTGGTATTCTGATGCTATTGAATCTTGTTTACACTAGTATGTCTTTATGAGCATTACATAGCACACAGAGCCTTGAAAGATAAAACAAAGTTCTATTAGGATAGGTGTTACATTCAAAGAAATTCCTCCCTGCTTTTCTACATTAACTGGGTCCTATCCAATATTAACAGTGTTACTCAACCATATGAAGCTCCTTTTGTTTCTGCACATAGCAAATGTCGCCACATTTCCTCCAGGATTTACAGAATTTAGACTATAAGCATTGAAGGATTTAAAGAAAAATAAAGGGAAAGATTGGAAACGAAAAACTCCAGCCCAAGGAGCTCTGCGTATAATTATTGTTAAAGTTCATTACAATGCCAATGGAGAGAAATAGAGCATTCATAATTTGGTTAAGGAAGAATGTGAACATCAAAGACGACTTCTGCAGTGGAAGGAAGCAGCCTCAAAGCTGCATGCTCAGCTCTGTTCTGGGCTTCCTTGTGCACCAATCAACAAACCACTTTGTAAGAATTTCAGGAAGCATGGTCAGGGACAGAAGCAGTTGGAGTGAGGTTGAGCCTTACAGGGGAGCAGCATCACAGAGTTGGAAGTGGCAAATTAAGAAGTAAATCCTGGTATGAGGATCCAACATAACTTCCTTTTTATATCTCTTTATGTCACTTTTCCATTCCCTTCTCATCCTCTGTGTTTCATTGCCCACCACATCTAACACACATTAAAGCTATGGTTTCACATCCTTCCGTAAGGAACACGGTTCTCTCACCCTTGTATTTCAATTGTATTATGTCCCATACTTACTGTGGTGAAAAGGTCTTCAGTGAACTATTTGCAGAAAGCTGAATTCTTCTGTTTCTGCCTTTGTGAACGATGTGTTACTGATAAACCAGTGGTGTTTGTGCATCTGTACATTCACAGTTTTTTACAAATATAAAAAAAGATTCTCCTCCAGTAGAAAGACAGGGCATCAAGTGAGGAATGGGGTGACCATCCCACAGAAAAAGTCGAACTCATAACTGTTCCTGTCTGAGAGAACTGCAGAAACAAAAGTGGAAAAGAGCCTGAGGAAAAGGTGGTCCAGTGACAGACCCAAAGTGGGATCCAGTTCAAGGGGAGGTCCTAAGACCAGACACTACTGCTGAGGCTATGCGTACTCACAAAATGAGCCCATCATGACTGCCTTCCAAAAGACCCAAAAAGGAAATGAACAGTTAGATGCAGATATTTACACCCAACCAATGGATAGAAGCTGCTGACCTCTGTTGTTGAAATTAAGGAAAAGCTGGAAGAAGCTCAGAAGGACCCTGTAGGAGGACCAAAAGTCTCAAGTAATCTGGAACCCTGAGATCTATCAGACACTGGGCCACCAACAAAGCAGCATACACAAGCTGATATGAGCCCCCCAACACATATACAGCACTGGACTACTGGATTTGGTCTCAGTCAGAGAAGATACATCTAACCCTCAAGAAACTCCCTTAAGTCCCAGGGAGTAGGGAGGTCTGGTGGTGAAATGGGTAGGGGTCAGGGACATTCTCGTGGAGGCAGGAAAAGGAAGGAGGAAGTAAGGATGTGAAACAATCAGAGGGTGGACCAGGAGAGGGATAAAATATGGACTGAAAAAATTCTCATAAGGAATGTTGAGATTTAAAATTACAATTAACTGAACCCAATATCAAGTGTTTTCCTTAATTCCACATTTTCTTACATACATACATAAGTTTCAGAAAAGAGATAGCATTTGATCATAAATTCATTATTTCTATTAGAGTAGATTTCTTTTTGTGACTCAATAGCAGAAAAATCAATAATAATAATAATAATAATAATAATAATAACAAAAACAACAACAATAAATAACAAAGGAAAATGCCATTTTGGAGAGAAAATTCTTCTTCATAGCTGACCTTCCTACACTACACTAATAGTTGCTCTTCTGCTGTATATGCCAGAGACCAGTTCTTCCCATTGCCCCCTTTACTTGCAATGATATTCACAGATAAAAGGCCAGTCCTGTACCTTTTAGAACATGATTGGTGACTCTTTGAATGGCTCTGATCTTTTTCCCCCACTGTCTCCATATTTCTGATGTTATGACCATAATTTTCTCAAATGAATTTACTAAAATTTTATTTCTCATCCAACTTTACACTTGGAAATATAAAATTAATACTATTTAAGAATCCATGATATCACATTAGGATATGCTTAAGGTCACAATGATTCAACATGATAAATTACACTTTTCACCCATTTCTGGAGAGATTAGGGATGTGGGGCTTGGATTTTGGCAAGGAAATGCTTTTTTTTTTTTAATTAGATATTTTCTTCATTTACATTTCAAATGCTATCCCTTTCCTAGTTTCCTCTCTGAAAATCCCCTATACCCTCCCCCTGCTCCCCAACCCACTCACTCCTGCTTCTTGACCCTGGCATTCCTCTATACTGGGGCATATAATGTCATCTCTAGTGTAAGACTCTAGGGAGCCTTAGCTTACTGGGAACCTCCTGAGCGAATCATGTGGAGCCAGGATCAATGCAAAAAACAAGAGGAATTTATCATTCCGGTGCACTGGGGTCATCCCAGACCCAAAGGAGAGGTCACCAGCACCCATTTGACAAGTTTCTATATGGTTTCCAGGAGCAGAATAGAGCATCAGCAATTAGGTACAATGATTGGTGGAACAGTGCACCCTTTAAACTGATTGTTCTTTAGGGAATGAGATGACAAGCACTTTCCTTGTCTGAATGTGGGCAACAGTCAGTCCTGCTGAATGTGTCCCCACCTGCATGTCATTTCCTGCCCTGTGGTCTGAGAAATGTTAATTAGCCTCTCCCTTTGGGAGCGCCAAGGGTTTCATGACCTTCCCAAAGTTCCTAAGCTGACCTTTGTGCTAGACCATACAGTGTGTCCCATGACTGTATTAGCAACACAGCAGAAAGTGGAATTAACTTCAGTTCCAAAACTGGAACTTCTTCAAGGCAGTAACTTTACATGGTATGAAGAAATTCAACATTTGATGATATTTTTCACAAAAAGAAAATAATTTTGTTGATGTTACTTTTTGTTGTGAGACAGGCCCTCTGTAGTCCTAGCTTTTCGGGAGCTCACTATGCATGCCAGGCTAGGCTCGAATTCATAGAGATCAACCACTTTCAGCCTCCTGGGTTCTGGGATTAAAGTTGTATGCCATAAAGCCTGGCTGAAAAAGTCTATTGTAATAATAAAATAATCTTTCTGCAATCAAGTGTTGCTTTTTCTTTCTTTCTTTCTTTCTTTCTTTCTTT
>NC_034604.1:23072102-23073306 GCF_900095145.1 Mus pahari | reverse complement strand
GAACTCACTTTGTAGACCAGGCTGGCTTCGAACTCAAAAATCCACCTGCCTCTGCTCCCGAGTGCTGGGATTAAAGGCGTGTGCCACCACACCCGGCTCCCCTTCCAGACATTTTTATTAGGAGTGTCAAAACAGAAGCAAAACTGTTTCTCTTTGTAGGTAGTTGCAGGAGTGTGGGCTGGCTGAGATTAGGGGAAGGAGGGGGGGAGGGAGAGAGCCTATGTCCAGCCAGAGCTCCTGTGCTCTGGGCAGGCGGCTGCTTTTCACTGGGCCCTGGGTGGGCATCTAGCTGTGTGAAGCTACTGACCCCACTCGGCGGGGGGGTAGGGGGGTGGACAAGGGGCAGACCGCCCCCCCCCCATACCAGGGGCCTGAGGCAACACCTTCGGCCCCACAGTTACAGGAGAGAGGACAGAGGGAGAGAGGTTCCCACTCAGGTGAGAGTCCTTAGAAGGGTCCATGGCTGGAGCACAGGAAGGCCTTCCATTGGGAGATTAGAAATGGCTTCTTTGTCTGTTTTTTCTTTGTCTCTTTGTTTCTTTGTTTGTTTCTTTTTTTCCCTTGGTTATGGTTTGGTGTTTTTGGTTTTATTTATTATTTTTTTTTAAAGAGAGAAAGAACATGAGATTGAGTGGGTAGGATGGTGGGTAGGATCTGGAGGAACTTAGGGAAGGGTAAAGTTATCAAAATATATCATGTAAAATATTAAAAAGTACTCAGAAAGAAAACAAATTTTCCCCAACCTTCTCTATATGACACAACAGATTATTTCAATTTTATGGTTAATGAAAACTTAAATGTTTTCCATTTCTATAGGTATTAAATGTATCTATTGCATAGTTAAATTAAAAAGAATCACAGACATGGTCACAATTATATGAAAAAAAAAAAAAGGTTTGTAAGGGAGTGTTATGTATGGTATTAAGAAAACAATTTTAAGAAATTAGAAGAAAGCCAGGTAGTGATGGCACATGCCTTCACCCCAGAAGCAGGTGTATCTCTGAGGTCAAGGCTAGCCTAGTCTACAGAGCACATTCCAGGACAAAGCTACACAGAGAAACTCAGTCTCAAAAATTAAAATTATGAATTAGAATAAATGAATTGCTTTGTAGGAAAATACTTATGTAAGTCTTCCCCTTTTAACCTGGAGTAAAATCATGATTGTCCAATCACTGTAGCATGGAAGAGAATTTATCATTAAAAG
>NC_034604.1:23048048-23071777 GCF_900095145.1 Mus pahari | reverse complement strand
GTAGCGACTGGCATGACAGATCTGGAAAGCCTGGAAGCAGTCTGGAGGCAAAGGGTTTCACGGAAACTTAGCCTCCTGGAATCTTGGCATTCCCATAGCTAGAATGCCCCAGATTTGTCCCTGTGATATTGTGGAAGATCTTGCATGCTTTCTTACAGTATTGTACTTGAATAGAGCTAGAAAAGCTCAGGGCTAGTTTAAATATTAATTACTTAGAACAGTAGCCAAGTCACACCCATACACAGGAATACACGATGGCCTAGGAAATAGGTGGGTTGTAGTATTATTCATGAAAGGGTTAGTAGAACAGAATTCCCCTGGTGCAGGTTTTTCACTAGGCCCAGAGGAGTAGCATAATCAAGTATTTACTAAAGGACCCCTGGTGGTAGGTTTAACAATAGACTAGCATTGCATCAGAGTGTTCACCTGGCTCCTGTGTTTAGCTGATCTTAACTAAGGGTTGTTCCTACTCTCAGTTGTAAACACGGACTGGCTCCTGCAATCTTTTTATGTATGCATTTTCTTTGTTTTGTGTTAAGAACCAGTGTACCTTGACAGATGTATTCACCTAGCTTTCTTGTTTTTCTTCTGTATTATAAGACTGATGCTCACTTTGAGAAAATACATTCAGATACCACAAAAAAAAAGAAAAAAAAAAGAAAAAGAAAAAAAGAAATGGCTTGTTAGAAGAAAGCCTATTCCATAGTACAAGCACAGTGGGCCTTGATGAGCAGAGACAGTCTATGGTTTTAGAGATTTATTGTAGAAAGGCAGGGGAAAAGAGAGAAGGTAAAAGAAAGAGGGAGACAGGCCATAGCCAAGAGGAGAAGGGGGGCAAAGGAGAGAGAGAGAAGAAAGGCTAGAGTAAGAGAGAGAGAGAGAGAGAGACAGACAGACAGACAGACAGACAGACAGACAGACAGACAGACAGAGAGAGGAGAGAGTAAGAGAGTTAGAGGAGAGAGCAATGTGGGGCCAAGCAGCCCCTCTTATGGTGGACTGTTGTTGTTGCTAGGTAAATGGGAGGAGTCTAGCGTTAAGGTCAGAAGCTTGGGACATGGTCAATGTGACTAAAAGCCACACTTCTCCTGGGGGGCTGTTGCAGCTGTGGGGGCAGTAACTTCTACAGGAGGCAGGGTTCCAGGAGACATGAGGGAATGCCTACAGTCCCATGTAGGTGAATTCTCACCACCAGGTCCTGGGGTTCCACACCTCAGCTCCACTGGATACCAGCCTGTCTGTGAATAGCTCATTGCCCAACACAGGAGAATAAGTAAAATTGCCTTGCAGAATAATTCCCTATACTAAGTGGCAGAGTTTAACTACGCAGCCTTCAGGACACTAGAAAGTAGTCATCCCTGTAAGGGACATCTACAAAACAAAGGTGTAGCCGCAAAGTGGGAAGTAATCACTTAGTCAATAATCAAATGAACACATGGATTAGTCGCTTGCTTCTGAGTATCACAGAGAGATAGAGTTGGGTTGTCGCAGAAGGCATAGCATAGAGTCTATGAGGGCATAGGATTTATAATGCCAGTGTTCTTATTTTTCATCATAGGGATAAAGCTGTATTTCTACTTGACTTCACGTTAATTTCATTCTCTTTGAGAACTGGGCTTGCTTTAATGATCACCTATGGTCACCAAAGGAACCAATTCACACAGAGATCAGTCATCCTACATTGCAAAAGAGCTAGAAAAAGAATCTATGTGCAATAATGGTATGCATACAGTGTTTAATACATACTTTATGATTAACAGTGTGTCCAAAGAAGCTCATTTACCCTTAGATTGATTTACATGATGAATGAAAGACACCATTGTACGTCAATTCATTTGACACCTATATAAATATAAATGAATTTTTTGTTAGCTAGACTCACAAAAACAAACAAAAAAAGAAAAAACAAAAAACAAAAACAAAACAACAACAATAAAGCCTGTAGCATATAATCTCAGGTTAGGGTAACAAGTAAAGGTAGGAAATGAACCATCACCATCACATTTGTGCAAGGACTAAATAAGCCAAGGACTTGAAACCCAAATCAAACCTGCTTCCCTCAACAATTCTGAGATTTTTAGTTGTGTGATTAAATATTCCATGTTCATTGTATGGTTAGCTTTATATACAGTGGTTATATTCATTTCTCAAATACTGGCAGTATTTAAGGACAATAGAAAATACACACTGATTATCGAAATCACCTTCATAAAGGTTACATACGTAGTGAAGCTGTGTGGAGACCTGTAGACCCATTTTATGTGGCAAACTTTAATTATTCAACTCCCTCACAAGATTTCACCAGTATTTAAAGTGTATTATTTTAGAATAAAGGTTTCACTTTGCCTAAGCATTAAGACTTAAAAAAAACATTTAACTTTGACATTTCATTTATAGGCATTTTAATTATCTGGATGGTTTCCTTTAAATGCTAGATGTAGGCAGAGGAAATTTGTACTTATATAGAAGAAAGTGCTTCTAGGAGTCCCTCATTTCCTTGTGTTATGAATTTTAATGCCTTACTCAGGTCAGGTTTTCATAGTTGCAAAGAAGGAATATGTTGACCTTAAACTATTGTACAGTTATAACAGCATTTTCAGTCTGTTTGCTATCGGTACATGGGGAATGTATTTTGTTTATATTTTCCTTTGCAAAAGTTCTTGCCCTAAAAGTGAGAGAGCCCCAGGCAGCCAAGAAAGGTCTCAAATGTTTTTTTTTTTCTTTTTTGCTTCTTCTTTCTTTCTTTCTTTCTTTCTTTCTTTCTTTCTTTCTTTCTTTCTTTCTTTCATTTCCTTTCTTTCTTTCTCTCCCTTCCTTCCTTCCTTTCTTCCTTCCTTCCTTCCTTCCTTCCTTACTTCCTTTCTTTCTTTCATTTCCTTTCTTTCTTTCTTTCTTTCTTTCTCTCCCTTCCTTCCTTCCTTCCTTTCTTTCTTTCTTTCTTTCTTTCTTTCTTTCTTTCTTTCTTTCTTTCTTTCTTTCTTTCTTTCTTTTTTTCTTTCTTTTTCTTTCTTTCATGTTTTCTTCCTATCTCTTAGGCACTGAGGCAATCTAATAAATGCAGAATGAATCTGCATAACTTACACCTGGCAAGGTATGCCTAGAAGAAAGGGCAGTTTGGCTGGTAGCAGCCCTTTCATGGAGTTAAGGCCAAGCATCTATGTTAGTGTATGGCAGGTAGCATTGCTTATTCATCATCTCAGTTCTTGGAGTCCCTATACTCTGTGTCAGCAGAAGATAGTTTCACTTAGATGCTGCGTGTGTCCACTGTGCTGAGATGACCAGGATACTTACCAGACTATACCACTCACTTCTTTGGCCATGAGCAGCATCAGTGGTGGAGCATTTCTTGTGTGTGTGTGTGTGTGTGTGTGTGTGTTTTTCTACTTTATTAATGCTTAACCATATTCTTTGCTCTTTCTAATACTGAGTCTTGGCCAATAATCAACAAGTTTTAATGACTGACAGCCAAGAGAAGGTGCTTTCTCAAGTATGACTTTAGATACCACAGGTAGGATCAGGTAGATGCATAGTTGCATGGAAATGAGGAGGTCAAACCATTGCTTTTTGGCACTTACAGGTACTGTTTGACCTCCAAGTTTGAGTAACAGGGTGTTCTCCAGCTCTATTGTAGAAAAAAACAAAACCCTCTGTCCTGTACTTCCCAGTTTATATGGAGCATAAGTTTAGGTAATCTATGTTCTGGTTGGATATAGCCAGGATAATAATGAAACCTTTTAATTATTAAAGAAATAAGAGACAAGTATGTCATAACACATGAAAAGCTTAGAATTTGGGATTAGATTTTGTTTTAGTAGTGATAATCAACATATTTTCTTTTATTCCAACTTTTGATGAATATACTATATTCATAAAACTCATTTTATCATTTACGACTGCCATTTTGTTATAAATTTAAATAAGCAAATATTTTCCCTTCTATTAAAATTCTAAAGTAGGATAATATGGATGAATCAATGCCCAATAAAGGAATGCGTATGTCATCCACCCTTATTAAGTAGTCCTAATAAATACTTCTGAGCTGTAATCCTGTTTGAAGTCCTACAGTCATGGATACTCAAGCAGTGCTATGAGAACACATTTGTATCATGCCAAGTTGCACATATACATGGAAACTTGCACACTATAAAATGAGTATACTATACCAATTCTTTTTTTTTTTTTCTATCAATATGATGCTAAACTTTACCCCACAAATGTTATTAAATGGAAGGTTTTAAAGGCCAGAACAATCTGGGATAACTCTGTCCCCCAGCAGTGAACATTCTCCCTGGGCCTGGACAAGCCATCTGTTGCTCTGGCAGATTTACAGTTCATTCACACTGTGAGTGATAGGAGAAGGAAGTGAGCAGAGCTAATCAGAGCTAAGTAGTTAACGAGCACAGGGCTAACGAGCTGGTGAGTTAACGAGCTAAGCAGAAAGCTAATGAGCTGATGTTTCCCACTGCATGCAAGCAAATACATCTTTCAGGTGATTGTTTACCTTGCGTGTATTTAGCAGATGTCCATAATGGCAGAGCAAGTCTTTGATATTCTCCAAACTTCTCATTTAAAGCAGACATTCTTATCTTCAGTCTTAGGTATGATAGCTTCCTTTGCTGCCATTATGACCTTGAGATGAAGCAATCTCGATTTTTGATTCTGGATGACGACCAGTCCATCATGTTATTTTGCATAAATATTATTGTCATTTACATAAAATTAATGGAGATTATCTATGGAATGCCTATTCCACACTAATTAATAGGTATTATACTAATAATATGGGAGAGTAACAAAAATTTTAAATTGGCTTCTGTACCTCCAGTATAGGTCATGTAGTTGAGAAGAGACCTGAAGTGCAACTGAAGTTACAGGGAAAATTCAGCACTTGTTATCAGTGATGATAGACACAAAGATTTAAAGACCACTATGTATAGGAGTGTTTTACAGACAGATCAGTTGTGATGGGGTCCCGCACCTCTGCATTTTGATTGCATTTCATCAGACAAAAGTGAACAGAGCCTAAATCTGGCTTTCAGTGAATGAAGGTTATAACTGGTCTCACATAGTCAACTTTGCAGTACCTGTATCTTACTTTTACCACATACTAATTATTGAGGAGGGTGACTTTGCTCATGCCCTTTAAATCTAATGATAACTTCATAAAGCACACTTATTTCACACAAGTTTGTTAAATGTATATATGTACATTCGAACAAGGTACATTGTGTATGTTTGTGTGTGTGTGTGTGTGTGTGTGTGTGTGTGTGTGTGAGAGAGAGAGAGAGAGAGAGAGAGAGAGANAGAGAGAGAGAGAGAGAGAGAGAGAGAGAGAGAGAGAGAGAGAGAGAGAGAGAGGCAGGCGGGGAGAGAGAGGAAGAGAGATGACTCAGTAAAAATTACTGTCATGGTGACCCACATCTGAGATCATTTAAAATTGGAATTTGTTATTTCCTATTGATGAGGCTTAAAATGATAGTTATGGAAAAGCAGAGCAGAACAATTTTACCTTGTCATCAGTGGCAAATAGGGAGGATGCTAGGGAAAGAGAACAAAGGAAGGATGAGGACTTTGGAATGTGCATAATCTCCTTTCCCTCCTCCCTGGGCCCCTGACTGTAGGCCAATGAACCTTTTATCCTGATGTAAACTTCTAGAGCTTCTTTAACATGAATAAAATAGAAGAAAATGTCTCATGGGCAAAATGTGACCTGGGTGTTGATTTACATGCAATCAATCAAACCAACAATCAATTTTCTCCTCTGTAAAATAAAGATTAATATTTGAGCTTTCTCTCATGAGATTATCTTGCTCATGCTTAAAATCCTGAGTATAACATTGCTTACATATGGTAACAGTTCAAAAGTATATTCCTCAAACTTATATGGAGTTGGGTAAATAAGATCAAGAAGAACACTAGATATAGATATGGACCTTCTACTTGGCCAGACGCTATGGAAATATACAAATAGACACACATATATGCATATTGCTTGGCTCTCAGTATGTTTAGAGTTACTATGTGTTACAGTTAGAAGGAACTGACTCTAGCAGCCAAGAGAAGATCACTATTTTGAGTGGGAGAAGGTATATGAGATTATAGACAGGACAGCAATAGTTTTACAGGTGTCAGACAAAGATAGAAGTAAATAATGGTCATAACAGAGATAACACTTCTCAAGCAAAGTGGCTTCCTGGAGATTTGTCGGGTTTTGTTGACACACAGGTTTACCATATGTGAAACACTCCCAGATTTTGTATGACTAGTACTGATGATGTTTTTTCCTCAGTATGATTGAGCTCTTCTTAACTGAGAAAAGTTTATCATTTTGAGAGATATTTAACATACAACTATATATTTAATTGAAATATCTGAACAGAGTAGAGCTTAAATGCCATTTTAAATTGTGCATTACATTTTTTACTTAAAATAATAATTAAAAAATTAAACAAATTTCTTGCATTGAATCTTTATGTACCCTGAGAATTCATGTTGAATCCATAATACAGCCTAGGCAATTGGAAGTGGGGCATTTGAGAATTAATTATGGTGACATGAGGATATGAAGGTGGGACTCTCATGGTGGGATTAGATCCTTCAAATGAGTAGACACTGGCAATCATGTCCTTTCTTCAGAAAGTATAGGTACAAAGCAGAAAAACATCACACTAACAAGTGATGAAGAGTGCCATTATTGTGAGCTAAGCAGAATTACACCTTGGTCTCAAATTTCAGCCTCGCAACCTGTGTAAGAGAAATATCTGTTGTCTAAGACATCCATGCCATGGACTTTCATAACAGCTACACAAGCCAACTAAAAGAAGTATATCATCCTTTAAAATGACATTTTGAACTAGAACAATGAAACTTGTCCAGCCAACACCATTCTGTTCATTATATTGTATTTTTTGTTGTTGTTGTTTCAGTTTTTGATTTTTGGTTTTTTTGAGACAGGGTTTCTCTGTATGTTCCCTGGCTGTCCTGGAACTCACTTTGGAGACCAGGCTGGCCTTGAACTCAGAAATCTGCCTGCCTCTGCTTCCCAAGTGCTGGGATTAAAGGCATGCGCCACTATGCCCAGCTGTTCATAATATTGTAATGCAGCTTTTAGATATGTCCATGTATACTTTGAGCATGGTTATAGACCCTAGCAATGTGCACAAGGGAAGTCATCTCTTGCTAATACTGAGTAAATTGAATTGGTACATGCTCTCTTTACAAACATGCAGGACCCAGTAGACATATGGTTCCTTACAAATTAGTTCATCTTAACACAGTAACATTTCCTGATTACAGAATGATCAGAATGTTGTGGTGAATTCTCATTATAAACAAAGATTGCATGCTCTTGGTGGGATCATATCCTAACATTTGCATGAATGCTGTGTTTTAACTGCATTCACCTAAGTGGCTCAGATAACTTGTGTCTATTACTGTCATTAGGTATACTAATCACATGCTTGGTTGAAATTTTTGATTGTAGGTAGTGACCCTCAAACTATACCTCTATTTTTTCCTTTGTATAGTAAATATGAATGTCTTTCCTCTCTAAGAACAAGACCCAAGGCAGAGTGCACAGATTTTTCTTTTCTTTTTTCTTTTCTTTTCTTTTCTTTTCTTTTCTTTTCTTTTCTTTTCTTTTTTCTTCTTTTCTTTTCTTTTCTTTTTTCTTCTTTTCTTTTCTTTTCTTTTCTTTCCTTTCCTTTCCTTTCCTTTCCTTTCCTTTCCTTTCCTTTCCTTTCCTTTCCTTTCCTTTCCTTTCCTTTCCTTTCCTTTCCTTTCCTTTCCTTTCCTTTCCTTTCCTTTTCTTTTCGTTGTTTTTCAAGACAGAGTTTCTCTGTGTAGCCCTGGCATTCTTGGAACTCACTCTGTAGCCCAGGCTGGCCTCAAACTCAGAAAATGTCCTGTCTCTGCCTCCCAAGTGCTGGGATTAAAGGCATGCAGTAGCACTGCTGGGCTTAAACCACTATTGGAAACAGGTACTATAGCCTGATGTAGCTGTCTCCTGAGAGGCTCTGCCAGAGCCTAACCAATATAGTTGCGGATGCTTGCAGCCAACCATCTGACTAAACACAGGGACCTCAACCGAAGAGTTAGAACAAGGACTGGAGGAACTGAAGAGGTTTGCAACCCCATAGGAAGAACAACAATATAAACCAGTCAGATCCCAGAGAGCCTCCAGGGACTAAACCACCAACCAAAGAGGATCCAGGGCTCCAGCAGCATATGTAGCAGAGGATGGCCTTATCTGGCATCATTGGGAGGGGAGGCCATGGGTCCTTTGAAGGCCGGATGCCCCAGTGTAGGGGAATGCTACCCTGGTAAGATGAGGGTGTGTGGAGGTGCATGGGGGCACACCCTCATAGAATCAGGGGGAGCGCGTCTTGACTAGGGGGTTTGTGGAGGAGAAACAGGGAAAAGGGATGTAAATAAATAGCCAATAAGCAAAACAGGTGCTATTAGATGTTCCCTCTCCACAGCACCATGTGAGAGAAAATTGGGAAGCTTAACTTGCTTCCTTCACATTATGTGAAGTGGGGTCTAGTGAGCTAACACTCTAAAGGGTTTTTATTTGTAGTTTTTCTGTTCTTTCGTTGATGAATAGGAGCATGCTACAAGTGAGGAATGATGAGCAGATGTTTATCTCTTGTGTCAAGGTTTCCAGGAAAGATGGGAAAGATGTGCCTTTTATATGGTGTACACATTATCTTACTCCCTAACTAGCTTCATGTATGTTCGATATGTGTGTGCCTTCAGGAGTAGCCTTGGCTACTTTTTCAATATATATCAGTGAGAGGAAATAGCTGTAAACTCAAACTAGGCACTCTTGTATGTATCTGCAGCACATTATAATGTTTGTCTTCACATTTTAATATTCTTAATTCTAGCATTAAAATAGCTGAGTGTGTCTTTTGGTTATTTGGCATTAACTAGTTGAAAAGGAGCCACATAAAATTAGGACCTGTGTATGAACATGTTAAGGAAGGAGTTTGTTTTGTTTTGATATGATATACAGATATTTTATTGGTTACTTTTCCATGGCTGTAACAAAATAAGGGTCAAAATGAACTTAAAGGGGACGAAAGAAGGCTTTGCCTTTCAGTTTGTAGGGCATTGGGAGGAGGCTGTTGTTATGGAGAACTCAGGGCAGAAGCAACCTGTAGCAAGCAGAAACAACCTGTAGCAACTGGCCACATAAAACCACAGCTGAAAGGCAGAAAGAAAACACTGCTTGATGCTCAACCCACTTTCCCCCTCACACTGAGCTCAGGGATTCTTCCCATGTAACAGGATGCTCACTTAAACGGTAGCTTTTCCCTCTCTAGTTAAACCTTACTGGGAAGATCTTCACAGCTACACGTAAAGGCTTGTTTCCGTGGTTCCTCCAGATATGGTCAACTTAACAGTGAGCATTAACTATCGCATGCCCGCACACCTACACACACACACACACACACACACACACACACACACACACACACANACACACACACACACACACACACACACACACACACACACACACACACACACAAATGGAAGGTATTTTTCTCTTAAACAAGTATACCACACATTTATAGTAAATTATATTGAAAATAAGTTTTAATAATTGTACAGTATAGGATGTAGTATAAGAATGAGAATGGGAACACATACAATACAGGGAAGGGAGCAATTTTAAGTATGCTTTCATTTATTCCAGAACTGTCTGTGTTGAAAATTATCGTTTTCATTATCTATCATTTTTTATGGAGCTTTAAAGAATAGTTTTCAAATATCCTTCAACTTAATTTCTTAAAAAAGAAACTTATATGAAGACACAACAGATTTTTCTTAAAACTTTTTTTTAGCAAAGGACAATAATTAGCAATATGGTTTAGTGATATGAACCAGACACATGACTAGAGAATGGAGATAGATTGCAAACCTCCATGTAAGCCAACATCATCGCTTTTTATTAGCATTAATATCAAAGCTTGAACTGATATGTGTCCTTTGTAAACATCTTTTCCTAAATATGAAATTTGTTTTATGAGAACAGTGAAGTTACTCATGGGATGAAATAATGTTATTATTTAAAAAAAATATTAATCTTGAAGCCCTCTTGATTGCAATTACTTTACAGAACAGACCTGTCAATAAGAGCTAACAAAGGACAACTTTTGAAACTGAGGGTTATACATAAGCCAATAGCACATCTGAAGAGGACATGAACATGCCTACATATACTGTTATCCTACACAAGCTCAAGCTCTTTTCTCCATCTCTATAGGCTATTCTCTAGCTCTCTAGTGAATGTCTCATTCGGAAAGCCTTTGGAATAATTACTGAGTGTTTCTCCCCCCACCCCACCCCTACTTGAAGGAAGCAGTTGGCAATACTTGTTGGAACACCTGTTCAGAGCATCTCCAGGTTTTCAAAGCCACTCTCTGTGGGAAGTGATTTCAGGCTGTGTTTCTCAGCATGGGGCTTCCTGCTAAGAACTCTTAGAAAATTCTCTGACATTCAATTGCAGGGCACTCTTATGTTGATGATGATGTTGTTATTGTTTTTGTTTCAGTACCATCTTTCACCATTAGTGTTTCATAGAGTCAAACAAAGATTGAAGCCTCATAGCTTCAATCTCAGTTCACCTAACCAAGGCAGCCACACAACATTTCTAAGAATCTGAAGCTGTGCAGAAAGAAAAGACCAAAAATATCTTTTGGCACTTATTATCTATGTAACCTTATAAAGGGAAACTCATTTCTTTTTTCAATGTATAATTTAATTCAGTGATACTAAAAAAATTCTTTGGATGTCTCCATTCATTTTTTTTTTTTTTTTTTTTTTTTTTTCTGCTGAGTGTCATTGCCTCTCTTGGTGGCTCTAATCAGCTTTGCTCGACTGTCATTGGCTGAGAATGAGGTCTTTCTCTTGCAGGTGTTCACTGTGACATTCAAAAGTCACATTTTTCTTGCCATTTTATCCCAAGGCTAGAATTGTAGTTGGTCCCTGGCCTTTAAGCAACCTAACGTTCTTCATTTTTAACATCAGCCATTTTGGATTCTAGCATGATGTTGTGGATGATGCTTGTGGCTATGTTGATCATGGAGGCACTGGTGATAATGATGAATATGCTCCTGAAACAGTATTAGCATGGATTCTATAATTAAATAATATATAAATATTAGCATGTTAAATATATAAGAGAACTGTGTGAAGTAAAATAACATCTTGCTCTAACAATAGGCAAAGCAGACGGCACCCAGAGATCACTCATCATCACACAATAATGAATACCAGAAGCACATATTAAAGGGCAGTCTCTCCTCTTATTCACATAGCATCAGCTCTGGATGCCTATTCTCTTAAGGTACAATGATTACTGCCCATTGTATAATCAGGAGAAGCCAGGCTGTATACAAAATGTTCACACGGACACACAGCTGACAGAAGATGAACTCACTAAGGCTGACAGGGGAAAGAGAAACAGGAAGGTTGTATTTGGGCTCACAGGGATTTATCCAGTGTGATTTCAGTGCAGGCTGCATCATGCCTGCCATATGCAGTGGCTTGCAGATATAAAACTTTTCATCTGGCTAGAGGGAAAAGAGAATTTTTATGAACTACCCTCATGAAATTCTATTAATTGTCTAAATTCTGGCTTTGTTTGTTTGTTTGTTTTAGTTTTATTTTCTTTTTTGTATTTTTTTAATCTTTTTCTTCAAACTCCAGATTTGATCCCCCTCTCAGTCCACTATATGATAATTCCACATCCTATACCTCCTCACACCACATCACCCACCCCTGTCTCCACAGAGGATGTCCCCACACCCCATACCTCCCAACCCTCATCCCATTAGACCTCCACACTCTCTGAGGCTTCCAGTCTCTTGAGGGTTAGGTGCAGCTTCTCAGACTGAATCCAGACCTGGCAGTCCTCTGCTCTCTATGTGTTGGGAACCTAATATAAACTGGTGTATGCTGCCTGGTTGGTGGTCCAGGGTGTGAGAGATCTCAGTGGTCCAGGTTAGTTGAGACTACTGGTCCTCCTATAGGGTCACCCTCCTCCTCAGCTTCTTCCTGCTTTTCCCTAATTCAACCACAGGGTTCAACGGCTTCTTTCCATTGATTGGGTATAAATATCTGCATTTGACTCTTTTAGGTGCTTTTTGGGTGTTTTGGAAAGCAGTCATGATAAGCCCCTCTTTGTGAGCACATAGCCTCAGCAGTAGTGTCAGACTTTGGGGCCTCCCTTTGAGCTGTATCCCACTTTGGGAGACCTCATGGAATTGGAAACCTTCTCTAAGGCAAAGGGCATAGTCAATAGGGCAAGTAGCCAACCTATAGATTGGGAAAGAAAAAGAAACTTTACTAACCCCATATCCGCTACAGGTCTAATATCCCAAATATATAAAGAACTCAAGACGCTAACAACCAAAAAAAAAAAAAAAAAACCCAATCAAAAAAATGTGGTATAGAATTAAGCAAAGATTTCACAACAGAAGAATCTCAAATGTGTGAGAAGCACTCAAAGAATTGTTCAAAGTCACAGAAAGAGGTCACAGGAATGCAAATCAAAATGACCCTAAGACCAATCAGAACGCTAAGATCAAAAGCTCAGATGACAACACATGTTAGAGAGGATGTGGAGAAAGAGGAACACTCCTCCATTGCTGGTCGGATTGCAAACTAGTACAACCACTCTGGATATTAATCTGGAGGTTCCTCAGAAAATTGGAAATAGATCTACCTGAAGACTCAGTTATACCACTCTTGTGCAAATACCCAAAAGATGCTCCACCATGCCACAGGGGCACATGTTCCACTATGTTCACAGTGGCCTTATCCGTGATAGCCAGAAGGTGGAAAGAATCCAAATGTCCTACAACAGAAGATTGGATAAAGAAAATTTGACTTACACAATGGACTACTACTCAGCTATTAAGAATGAGGACATCCTGAGTTTTGGAGACAAATGGATGGATCTAGAAAATATCATCCTGAGTGCAGTAACTCAGACCTGAAAGGACATGCATGGTATGTAACTCACTAATAAGTGGATATTAGAAAATACAAACAAACAACAAACAACAAAACAAACAAACAAAGGACAGAATACCCAGGATATAGTCCACAGAACTCAAAATGGTTAACAAGCTGAAGGACTCAAATAAGGATACCTCAATTCCATTTGGGAGTGTGAAGAAGAATCCAATCACAGGAGGGGGGAGGGAGGGAGGGTCTTGGATGGGAAAGGGGACACAGAGGGGAAGAGAGGAAGATGAACAAGTATTGGGTGGGAGAAAAGGATTGAGGCCCTGAGGGTCAGCAGAATGTATGGAAACAGGCAACCTTGGGAGGTAGGAGGCAGAGGGTGGGGGAGACCCTTAATAATGTACCAGAGACCTGGGAGGTAAGAGACTATCAGGACTCAAAGGGAAGGACTCTAGATGAAATGTCCTACAGTAGGGAGAGGAAACTTGTAGAGCCCACCTCCAGTAGAAAGACAGGGCATCAAGTGAGAGATGGGTTTGCCATACCACAATCAAAAAGTCTGACACATAATTGTTCCAGTCGGAGAGAGCTAAAAGGACAAAAATGGAAAGAGCCTGAGGAAAAGGAGGTCCAGTGACAGGCCCAAAGTGGGATCCAGCTGAATTCTGTTTTTTTAGATGAACATGTTTTAAAAAACACCTTTCATGGGACTTGTCTCATAAATTAGTGTTTGTTTATTATGTAATTTCCCGAAATTCACTTGTTGAGGAAATAGTCTTTTACAAATTAGAAAGTTGGAGAATGGTTGACATGGGTTTATATGTGAGGTAGTATTAGACTGCCTTTGTGGTAAACGATGAAATGGTAATTTCCACACTTGGACAATAATAATACTAAGATTTATTTAACATGCTCAATATATGGGGAATCTCAGAGTCTATCTCTACTTTAACTCTTCTTTCTTTCCTCTTGTTTGCACAAGTTATCTCAAAAACTCAAGAGGAGTCCTCAAAAATTCCTATGACTACAATCTTGTTGTCAACTGATACCTCTGATTAATTCTTCTTTACCTCTGACATACTTGAGCTTGAATAGTACTAACATTAATATAGAAAAAAATAGCCCATTTTGATCTTCACTGATATCCTTTTACCTGCAATAATCTTTCTCACACAAGAGCAGGAAATCATAACCTAGATCCTATGTTTATAAATTCTGCCACAATTTACTGATGTGTCCCCGGGAACCACCAATAGCAGATTTCTAGCTCGTCAGGCATAAAGTAGAAAAAAACAAAACCAATAGTAAAAATTTAATGTCATGTCTTCTATTTTGAGGAAATTTGGTGTGAAATTAACATTCAAGCATGAGGCAAAACAGACAGTGACTATGGGATGCCACTCCCATGGAATCAGGCTGTGTTCTCCCACACAGGCTGCCAACCCCAACATGTATATGTTTCCTTATTGTGGAAACCTTTCTCTACTGTGAGTGTCTGTTCCTGAGAACAGCCTAGAATCGTCCATGGCCATGATGCCAATTGACACACATATTAAATGATAGCCTCACAAACTCCACCCTAGCAGCGTGTTCTGAAAAGTCCTGCATGACCACATCTAGTATATGCACAAGATCCTCTTATAAGAAAACCATACCTTTAAAATAAGAGAACTGTAGTCCCACACCATGGTTAATAGATCTGAAGCTCTAAGAACAGAACAGTTTGCATTTCTTAAATATGCAATACATTAATCAGCCACTTGAAGTTTGCCTCCAGAGCATCTACTAAGTGGAGAGTGCTGAACTACTCATCCCAGAAGACAGTCTAAGTGCAAAAACAAAGGCTATATTTTCGGGGAAGATAAAGCACAAATAACATACTTTTCTAATGATAGGAAACAGAAATTGTAGGACATTTTCCAATGTCAGGCAAATGAGTGATGCAGAGAGTAGGTTACGGGAAGCTGTTACTGTAGGCCTGATATTGTGAGTGACATTAGTAAGTGATATGTGCACTAGGCTTTGACATCATATACCCTTGTGAGAAAAGCAAGAGATTCAACGAAATATGACCTGAACAACCATTCTAGGCAAAAGTTTTTCATACAACATAATATTGGATGAAATTCCTTTTTATTCATATTCATTACTTAAATTTCCTAATTTTTAATTTTTTCCCTATTTTTGAGATTCTCGCATATGTATATAGTGAAATAATATAGCTAATATAGCTACCCACATCTTCCCTGTCCAACTCCCTTCATGTTCTCATGTCCCAAACCCAAAACTTGCTTCTCTCCCTCTCTCTCTCTCTCTCTCTCTCTCTCTCTCTCTCTCTCTCTGTGTGTGTGTGTGTTTGTACGAGTGTGTATAATGGTTTTGTTTGTACTACTATAGGTACATCATTATGGGGTCAACCACTGGAGCATGGAAAACCTGCCAGTGGCAACATCTTCCAAAATGGAGGATTCTCCCTCCACCAGCAGCAGCTATCTATTGCCAATTCCCTCTCAGTAAGTAGTTGATCCTAGTGATCAGTCATCCCATTTGCACTGGGATTTTGGCTGGCTTGAAGTTGAATTAGAGGTCCTGTCCAGCTAACCACAGCTACAGTGTGATTACCTCTATAATAGCCATGCTGCCTTCAGGAGAGAGCATTTCACAGCGCTTCTCAATATCATCTGCCTTATATAATATTTTGTGCTCCTTTTCTGCAGTGTTCCTTGAGAATTATAGTGGCTGTTTAATGTAAATGTCACATGTTTGGTTTTGGTGTATCAAACTCATAATATTTATTTTTATTACTCAAGATTTTCATATATGCATGCAATGTGCTATGGACTTGTTTACCCTTCAGCTTCCACAGATCCAATTCCTTCTCCATCCTTCCACCACTATTTTCTCCCAACTTCGTATGCATCTTTATTTTATGTTTATATCCTTTCCCAGTAGAGTCTACTCAGTACTGATTGTAGGGACATCTACTAAAACATGGGTAGGTTCTGACAACCATTGACTTCCTATATCCAAAGATAAACACAACTCTCAACTCTTGTCTGAGGGGCTTCTATTAGTAGTAGGTGCTGATTATTATAGAAACCCACAACTGGTTATTGTGCAGTGAATCAGAGACAATAGATCAATAATGATATTTCTTGATAGAAGTCATAGTAAGTAATATTCAGAGGGATACAAAATCAGGGGCATACTGAAGTCTAAAACTGTTTGCTACTGTCTAAGACTCCTGATTATAGAACCATTTGCTTCCAGTTGAAGCCACCATGGATTCTGTGACTCAGCAGTTAGGTCATCCCTTTCCCCTAATGCAATGCTGTTTGAAGGTGTATGCCTTCAATCCTCGCCCTGCATGATGGGGTCTCCTTTTTTTCCCAGAGCTTGTCCTAGCTATGGTATGACTCCATCAGCTAGGGTATGACTCCATCCTTTTTGAATGAGTCTCTTCAGATTTTCTCCAATTTTTACATATAAATACTTGGGTCAAAGAACATTATTTTTCTTGTGAATTTTGTAGGTCCTTCCCTACCTTGTACAAAGTTTGTGCTATTGAGCTGTATCTCTGAAACTTAGGTTTATATTCTATTTTATTTCGAGAAAGGATTTTTCTAAGTTGTCTGGGCAGGTCTTGGATGAGTGTCTTCCTTTTCTCTCAGACCTTTAATAGTTGAGATTATATGCTTGTAATAGTAAGCTACTACTCTCTTGAATTCCCTAAATCAGAATAGCCTGGCATCATTTTTAGAAGTGGCTTTCTTTGTTTGCTGTGTTACTTTCAGTCACTATCAAGGGCAGTTTCACCATGCTTGAGAGCTAAGCTACATTTTGGTCTTTTTTTTCTCCTTATGACAAAGCACATTATTATTTTTCTACATCATAAAAACCTTCATTCCTTAAGGGTAATTATAGCACCTGATTTGGAGTCTGTATCTAATCAATGCTTGCTGAATAATTGATATGAAAAATTGACTTACATGTCTTGACACCCAGAACGATCCAGACTTCTGTCTTACAAGTAACCAGCTCTATTCATTGCCAATATTTCCTTTTGATAACTTATTGCTCAGATTCTTCCCACAGGACTTTTTCCCCCTCTCTTCAGAATATCGTCACTTCTATCTCATGTTTAACAGAAGCTGCATATAAAACATACGGAATGTGGCAGTACTCTTTCTACAAGAGAGAAAAAGATATTCAGAATAACAACAAAGGAATCTTTATAATGGGAAGGGTTGAGAAGACACCAGACCACAGAATGAGAATCCTTTCTCTGTCCCGTCTACATGAGGCAACATCATACTTAACAGTGGTATAAATACTGATAAATTTATGCCCAATAATCATAAACTACTTTGGAAAGAATATATTTCCTTTTCATTCTAATGTAATTAGTCATCCGTCATAAAAGTCAATAACTACAGTTTAAGAAATCAGAAAAGAAAATAGTGGATGGAGGATTTAAAAGAACTATATATTGTCTCAAACTGCATCCTTACGAGGTAAGTAATGGACCATGATAAGGTTTTTCATGCAGCGCCTCCTGCCCGGCTCCAGCAATGCTATCCTCTTTGTTTTCAAGGAGAGTGCCCTGTGCTAAAATCAGTACTATATACTATTAGATCTTATTTTTTGTAGTAAACCATATATTCCATGTATACTGACAACCAAGGCTTTATTGAGAAAATAGCTTCTAAACAATAAGATAAATTTCTAAAATGATTGTCCCGTAATTATGACTTGTTTCCTGAAATTTTTTGTTACTGTCTCCCTTTCAAATAACAAATTATGTTTCACACAACTAAAAACTTCAAATGTCAAATTTTTCCAAATATCCCTCTTCCCAATATCTGAGAACATGAAGATAGGACAGTACCGAAAATACAACTTTCTTGTACTTATTAGAAAATGAAAAAAGGAATTATGTGATATCCAGGATATGAGAGATTCCCAGAGAGATGTCCCTTTCCTTAATGAGAAATCACAGAGAAGGCCGCCACCGCTTGCCCGGATGCCTGGGCTTATCAGCAGGTCTCAGAGTTTAGGCCTCTGTGATATTGAGTGAAGATTATAAGCCAGATGGGCCACGGATTCCGTCAAGCCTTCTTGGCAGCTGCTCTCATTACAAAAGCCAGCGAGCCTTTTCCAAAAAATAAGAATGTGAAGCAAATTGGGCTTATAGACCCTTATAATGCAATTGCACGCAGAGATAGGGGCCTGAGCGGGCAGGCAGAAATATTATTGATGGCTGGTGAAAACAGGGAATAAGATGTTATTAAGGCAACTCAGAGATAGATATCGATAGCTAATATAAAGCCTTTATTGGTTTACAGGCTCTAGGAAAAAGGGTTCACAGCTCCGACCCTTCACTTTGCTTTTAATTTCACTGGAGGTACAAAGTTCATGAATAAAACATATCTTCACTCGTGATCCTTTCTGATATTAGCCACTACTTTCTCTGCCTCTTGTTCACCAGAAGCAGCAGACTTACAGTAGCAGCATGAACCTTGGAAGTTCTTCCTGAGACAGAGAATTTCTAAACGTGGGAAGACGAAAGCATGGGTTTCTAGAGGTACTGTGCAAAACTTAAGAATCACCTGTATTTAAAAGAAACTTTATGGTGCCAAGTACCAGGCATATGGATGACAGATATCTAAAAGATCCCTGGGGATCCTATGGAGTGGAAGTAACAGGGATCCACATTTTAAAGGTATGAGGAAAAATGTTCACCAGTCATGGTGTTTCAAACGGAGGAACAATTTAAAAACAAGGCTCAGGCAGGAGATTTAATTATCCCTTTCTCAACACCATGCTCAAAGTTTCTCTCTGATAGGCTTGACCATGTCAGTAATAGTTTTGTTCAGTGTCTTCCATTTTAACAACAACACAATAACAACAACAACCAACAACTAGTATTTAAAATGCACACCAAACTGTACAAGCTAGAGCCTCTGCCTTCAGTGGTCCACTCTGCATGCACTATACTTCAGACCAAAGTTTTATTTGTATTTCATATTACAATTAGGTTAGATTTGGCCATATCACTGCACTGTATACTCCTCTCAACTACTCCAAAGAAACATAGAAAGTACAAAGATTTGCTGCTATCTGTAAAGAACTGACTGGGTCAGATTCTGTACTGTCAGTCCTCTATACACAAAGTTTCCATGATCCTAGAGGAAGCCAGCTTTTACTCAAATATAATTGAAAACCTGAGAGTAGACTAATTGAATACAAGCAGTCATTTCTTTTTATAGTTTAATAAGTGCTGACCAAGCATTTACATTGTGAGGATTTTATAAATATTCTCACATAAGTTTAAAGTCATGGGATAAGTATCGCTGTTCTGAATTAACACCTGCAGCTTCTGGTGTCTCTGAGGTCCCGGAGTCAATGTTCCATGGACATGAATGGTGGCTGCAATCTGAAAGAAGTGTTCATGGTCCTCAGCACCAGGAGATAAATTAGGTGCACAAGTTACTCGGTTGCTCCAGACTGTCCCATAGAGTTTGGGATATGTTAAGAATGTTTTATTACCAATATCCTTTTCATATACTTTGAATGTAGATCCCCATATATGCATGACCATTTGACTGTTTCAATTTATATCAATTCCAGTGAGCACCTTTCTCAATTGATCTGCATGAAACATAAGAACTTAAAAATTACATTTTTAAATGATGGTTTAAATGTCACAAACATTTTTTTGTATAATTTTATTAGCAAATATATATAGTTGCTAATTGGAATAGGGACAGTATTAATTATGCTGAGAAATTCATAAAATAAGAGGATATGAAATTGGGACAGAGATTTGTTAGAGAGTAAGGGAAGCTGGAAGGCAGTAGTAGTGATGAATAAGACCAAGCCACAATGTCTACATGTATAAAATCTTCAAAGAATTCAAAAGTTCTTTAAAATAATGAAAATATCTTGTATTTTCTAAGAATTTTTTCATATAGATTTGTGAACTGACAAATTTCAGATGATATTCAACCAGTTCTGACATTCTATTTACAATTCCTTATAGCTCTGTATTTTATATAAACAAACGGTTTTATTTCATAAATGTCTGTCTTTATATCATACTCAATTTTGACTATATTAAAAATGAATTTTTTTCAAGGTATTTTTGGGCTTTATTCCCATAGGTTTAAGTTTTATGGACATTCTTCCCATGTCTCAGGCAGGGTTCACTAGAGTCACAGAAGTTACAGAATGAATCCTCTCTCTCTCTCTCTCTCTCTCTCTCTCTCTCTCTCTCTCTCTCTCTCTGTCTTTATCTCTCTCTNTCTCTCTCTCTCTCTCTCTCTCTCTCTCTCTCTCTCTCTCTCTCTCTCATATATATCCCTGGAGCTAGAATTAGAAGGTGTGGCCCAGACTAAAAGTGGATTTTCCCAACTCAAAATCCAGATAAAATAAAGGTAGGAATGTTTGTTTAGAAAGGGAAGTCTAGTGTTATAGGCTCAGAGATTCTGAAATACCAGAAACTAAGCAAAGATATTTTTTTTCAGTAAGGTGAATGACTGCCATTTCTACTTCACTCTTGTGTCTTAACTACCCCTATAGTCAGTGTTACCTTACAATCTCTACTGCCTAATTCCATACCACCATTTATAGAAGGATGGAGACAATTAAGCAAAAACAGGGACTTTGTCCAAATAAAATCGAGTTAGAGAAAGAAGGAGCGAAGAGTTTTCTTTGAAAAATCCTTCTACATACCCAGGATTTGCCACATGTGAAATAGTATGTATCATTCACATGAAATAAATAACCAACCAACCAAACAAATACTCTCAGACGAACATTAAAATAACTGCACAGTGTTCATGGGTAACATGTTCCTTAGGATTTGTGTGAAAGAAACATTTTGTTTGCCTTGTCTGTTAACTGCTACCAGTGTTGCAGGTAATGCCACTGCATCAGACGTGGGACATTAGTGAACAGTGTCCTACTATTGACATTGATATTCCTTCCGTCTGAGTAAGAGGGTTCCAGGTGGAAGGAAACAGAAATGCTCACTTAGTCCACCATGGGAAAGACAAATGACAAACAAGATAATGAGTACTTTTATTTAAGCAATGTCTAACCCCCAAATGGGAAATTTTAAATTATTTTAAAACATAAGTTTGTTCTGAAAGGTGTTCATGAAAAGGAATGTTTTTAAAGTATGTACTTGAGAGTTTTCTTGCTTGTGTGTGTGTATATCCCATGCAAGCAGTGCCTGTAGAGGTCAAAAGTGCATGTCAGATCTCCTGGAACTAGAGTTATAAGTAGTTGGCATGCCACTCTGTGGATTATAAGAATCAATCCTTAGTCCTCTAAAAAAGTAAAAATTTCTCTTAACAGCTGAACCGTCTTCAGCCCAAGACAACTGTAGTATTAAAGGTGATAAGTATGCTTTAGATGTTCATGCCAAATTATAGTTTCAAAATTAATAGCAAATTATGAGGCTGCTAGATCCATTTCTAACTAGAAAATGAATCTGCTGATAATTAGAAGTAAAGGCTTGAATAGTATTTTGTTTGCGTTATAGAAAACAACACAAAATCACTGTGATATAAAAGTATGATCTAGCTAAAGAGGGGCAAATGTTTCATAAAATATGTCTTATCATCAATAAAAAATTAGTTTTCCTACTCTGGTGGTCTTTTGCTGATCTTTTGTTCTTTTTATTTTTTTCTTTCCAACAAAATGACCAGACATATCTCACCAGAATTCCTCATGTTCTCTTAGGATGTGACTAAAAGTATGTATATGCAAGAACCATTTATGTGAGAAACAACCTAGTAAATTCCAGATTGAATCCTATACATGCAATATTGTGGTCTCCTATTTTCAGAGACTCTATTTTACACAATGAGATGGGAGAACTGCTGTATGTATCTGCCTACATCTGCCATTTCCAAGTTATTGCAATTTTACAGTCAAAGGAATCCTTTCTGAACCCAAATTTCCATCCTAGTTTTGCATTACTTGAATTAATGTACAAAATCTAGAAGAACTCCTGGTTATGGAGAACAGACGCTTTCATACTTCAGTGGAAACTGTAGCAGGTCTTCAGAATCTGTGTCAATGCTCTACCTCTGTGGTTGTTTGATGTAAGGCCAATGAGTTTGTTTAAGTTCATAACTGAACACATAGATTTATACCATTGAAAATATAAGCACTGAAACTAAAATATTTAATGAAAATACTAAGACATAGTGAAGGACAAGAGGAGATGACACTATAAAGATGGTAATAGATGGTTGCCTTCCATGTGAGAACCTAAGATGCCCAGAGTTGTTAGTATTGTTTGTGATAAATGAAACTCACAGAAGCATTGCATATTTTTAAAAGGCATAATTTTACAATTAAATTATGTTTATATGTGTTCATTAATTTCATGTATTCCTGAGGAGGCTAGTTTGGAAATTTATTTGAATAAATGCAGAGAATTTACTAATTCATTGTCATTCATAAAAGGATACTTATAAACTCTTCAGGGACAGGGAAATTAAAGCTATAAATGAAGAAATAAAACAGATTGAAAATTAGCAAATATCAAACAAACAGAAGAAAATGGATTCAGTATAAAGACTTTTATGTAAAAAGAAGACCAAAAATTTAAAATGTAGTAAAAGTACAAAATTTGAATGAACATTTTATGGAATGTCTTAGAAAATAAGAAACACATTTAATTTCTTTGGGTCTTTTTCTTAATCTAATTATTAAAATATGAGATGTATTATCTTCACATTTATATGATATATCTAGTAATATAATCCCTGAACAGCCTATAACTTGCAAATTTCTTGATAAACTTTTCTAAATACACCATAAAATGTAAAATCATGTATAGATATGTCTTTGTGTATTTAATGCACAATTTTTGGCTGCAATCCTGTAAGATCTCGGGGAAAGCTCAGTGCTGTGGCCTCAACTATGGGCAGGTCGCCAAAGATGTTTGGAAGGGACTAGGTGGAACAAGTCCCTAAGATTAGTGAAGGAGGAGAAATGGAGATAATAAATTGGCAAGGACACGCCTTTCCATGCGGGAGTTATCTGTGCCCAGCAATTGTGCCTAGCAGGCAAGTTCTAGAGTAATAAGAAAAAAATGCACAATTTTTTATGAAGAAGAATCTTTTTCTTAGTCTTCTTGGATGACATTTTCTGTTTGAAATTGAGAAGTCAATTTCAAGTGTTTGGATGCATATGATGAGTAGATCAGAATAAACCTGACTCTGCTCCAGCCAGACATTGTTGGGCTGCATAACCAGTAGTTTGAACTGATACTGGCCAGTGTACATAATCCTGTGCCAACAACTGGCTGCAGAAATCTGTACCTGAATCAAGACTCCACAAGCACCCAGCTCATAAACCCATGCTAACTACACAGCATTCTCAAGGGAAGCATCCACATAAAAGTCATTGTGAAAAGACAGACATCTTTATTTTCAAAACTCAAGCTAAATCACAATCTGAAGGGCGGTGACTAGGAGTAATCGCCTATTATTTTTCCAATGGCTAAAAATAGCAGAAAAATTTGTTTGTCATATTCTTGAACCCCAGATACTCTTCATCTTTCTGGAATGTTGCACCAAGCATCATGAAAACCAAATGCACTTGACTTTCAATGGAGAAGACTAAATGCCTTATGGCTCTGACTCATGTTAACTCACCTACAACTTGCTCCAGTTCTACCTAACACACACACACACACACACACACACACACACACACACACACACACA
>NC_034604.1:23044699-23047533 GCF_900095145.1 Mus pahari | reverse complement strand
AAATAAATAAATAAATAAATAAATAAATAAACTTCTCATATAACAGTTTGAACTTCCTTTTTCATTATACTGGATCATACATGAGTCAGAATGATTTGTGCAATGGGAAACAAATATTATGTGTCTATTCTATTATCACAGCAGTCCCAAATGTGGCTTAGACTGCATCCTTAAGTCATGCAATTTTTTGTTTACTATCATACCCCAACACACAACAATAAATAAGTAGAAAAGAATGACAGGGTTTAATCTCAGCTCTTTCCAGAACCACTTAAAAAGAGAGTTTGGGAGTTAAAACCTCATGGTAATACTTAAGTACAGAGGTCTTTATCGTATAACCTGAGGCCCTAAAATGGATGAAGATTGTCAGTCCATACATCCATTGGTCATTGGTCACACAATAACAGAAATACTAGAAGAGCAAGCTTCCTCTTGTAATGTTCTTCGCCTCCTTTACAAGGGATGTGGAGTGTCATGTTTCTTGTCTGACTCTTCAGAAAAAATGTCAAAGAATTCCACATTGTTCTACAATGACGGTGAGAATCATGAAAAATAGATAAAATATTGTTATGATTGGCTTCCAGGAAGGAACTAAAGTATGGTGGATGAGTATTACCTGGAGATGCCCAGTAGAATCCCAATACCACAGAAAGAATAAACTTCTGCTTTCTAGTTAAGAAGATTTTTAGGCAAAAGAATGCGTAAATATTTTCTTAGTACAATTTGCCAACTAGACTAAAGGAATTATGTTCCATCAGTCAAGTTCAACAATCCACATAAAAGTGAGAGACAGGTTAGGTTTTACCAGAGATTGAAACATGGTGCCTGCCTTCTTTTTGTGGTAGTAGTTTGTGCTTATGGAGTCAGAAGAGTACAAGTGTCTGATAGAAGACAAAAAGTACTCATCAAAAGCAACAGCATTACTAGAGATCTAACTACCTAGTTCTCAAAGCTATCAATACACTGCATCTACTTGACAAGGATTTGTGTTTTTTTTTTATGTCTTCTATAAATGCATGAAATTTGTACTTCTATGAATATTCAAGTGTTGGGACTGTCAAAGTGATATATTTTTTAAAAAAATATTTCATCTGAAAATATTGTTTATGAACAGGATGACGAAAATGAAAATAATTTGAAAAATGTAACGAGCCTATAACTATTACCTTTTGTAATTGCTTTTGTGATTTTTAAAGACATTGTAAATGGATTATTTTCAAGTAGAAACTTGAGTCACTTCTTTAGGTTCTCTGTCTACATGTTCATTGTGCTTACTAAGAATATGGTGCTTTGCATGGTGAATTCATGGTTTCTTTGCAGTTCCTAAAAAATCTTAAGTTGGAGAAATTACATTTTCTGGTTCAATGTGATATTTACTAACGTGTCTTGGCTATTTTCCAGTAGCTTTTGTTTCAGGAAAATAAGGTAATTTGGTTTTACTTCTTCCCAGCACAGGACATGATTGGAATCACTGATGTATAGTCACGATAGAAGTCAATCTATATTTACACAGCAAAGTGATTTGAGTACTTGCAATGTAGAATCTATTTTTCTAGTATTAGAACAAAAGAGCATATCCCTCTATGCTTACACTCTTATTCTATGGATATCTATAATGTATTACTTCTCTTGTGACAGGCATTCTCCTGCTGTGTCTAATATCAAACTTTACATATGCTAATCATAATTCTCAATGCTTCTTCTGTTTGTGTTTTGTTCTTTATCACTCCCAAGTTCTCTGAACTAATAGCATACAAACAATGAACTCGCCCTCCTCCACCTTCCCACGGCCACATGGTTGACTAGAAGTTAAACTGCATACTGTATGTTTCAGAACTCACAAGCTCAACATACATTCTTTTTTTTTTTGACCATTTCTTTATATTTTTATTAATTACATTTGTTCTTTGACATTTACATACATGTTTAAAACACATTCTAATTACTCTCACTCTTGTCAATGGCCCCCTCNCTACAAAGCTCTTCCCTACATCTGTGTCTTCATGTAGTTGAACTATTGACCATGAAATCATTTCTATTCAAAGAGTTATCAGTTTTAGTGACATGTTAATTTTGAGCCTCATCATGTGCAAACAATTTCTTTCTCCACTGAGGATTCAAGCTGAGCAAAAACTTTAATCTGTTAAGTTTGAGGTTTAACATCAACTTGCCTCTGCAGCAGATAGACTAGCCTAATGAGAAAAGAAAAATAAAGCAATCTACAATGGAAAACACTATAATGACGAATAAATATATAAAATTATAGTCAAACTAATGAAATCATGAAATATTTTTGACCAGTATAGTGACAAACTGGGAAGGTGGTGCTACCATACAAATGTGGTATAGAAGGTAAATATATAAGGAGCTAGAGGCTATCACAGCCCTTTTGGGGAGGGCATTTTGATGGTATCAATTAAATTCCACTTTTACATATACAAGGTATAGTAGATAGTTAAATGACTTGTATGGTCAAAACAGTCATCAAGGCTATTCTTTTATCTATCTATCTATCTATCTATCTATCTATCTATCTATCTATCTATCTTTCCTTTCTTTCTTTCTTTCTTTCTTTCTTTCTTTCTTTCTTTCTTTTCCTTCCTTCCTTCCTTCCTTCCTTCCTTCCTTCCTTCCTTCCTTCCTTCCTTCCTTCCTTCCTCCCTTTCTCCTTTCCTTCCTCCCTCCCTCCCTACCCCCCCTTTCTCTTTCATTCTTTCTTTTTGATTGGATATTTTCTTTTTTTATTATTATTATTTTTTTTATTTACATTTCAAATGCTATCCCNAAAGTTTCCTATACCCCTCCCCCCACCTCTGCTCCCCTACCCACCCACT
>NC_034604.1:23038794-23043791 GCF_900095145.1 Mus pahari | reverse complement strand
TATATATATATATATATATATATATATATATATATATATATATACCTCAGGCAATTATTCCTTTGATTTGTTTCATCCTCAAAGATATTCTTATATGGACAAGAAAAATCAAAAATCGTTATTTCTGGTGATGACATCTTCTTACTGTTGATCCTTGTATTCAGGGACTTTAGCTGTACCATTTACTTTTATAGCCTTCTAATATGGAAAGTACTCAGTGTTAGTTTGTACATTCCCATTTGTCATGAATGTTTGGCACACACACTTTATTTCACTTTTGTTTCACATACTGTTGGGTGGAACCAACTTTATTCCTTGGATGATTCCCGTCTATACCTACCATACCTGTAACTAATATTGCAATTTACTCCCACTGTTGGTGGCTATGATGTTATTTTTCTCAGAAATTGTCTTGGGAAAGCAAGGCCCAGGGAGAAAATAGGAACCCTAAGAGGAAAACAATGATAATAACAAAACAAACAAAACAAACCCCCCAAACACCAACAAGCTTGTTCTCTTGTTTCGCTGTTACTTCTAACCAACCCAACATAACAGAATCTATCTCTTCTCTGACTGAAACAGTCGCAGTGAATCCTGAAAATGGCATTTTACATGGACTGTGGCCACTATAAAAATCTCATTGTTTTCACTCATGGGCCAATAACAGTGTATTTTTTGCTGAAACAATTGCAAATCCAACTATAATGCCCAGTATACTTAGACTATGCTGGGAGCCTGGAGGCAGGGGTTTGTTGTAAGAGCAGGAAAATTTGACTTGGCTAGAATTACAATAAGTGCAGCTGCATTGTGATAACTCTGGTTAACACTCTGGTATTGATCAGTTTGCTTGCCTGCCAGTGTTTCCAAAAAGAATGCAAGAAAAACAAAAGTTTGTCCAAGGATCCTAGTACCTTATTATGGTCTATTTGGAGAATGGTTTCTTCATGGATTTAGGGTATATCTGAACCATGTCTGAGAACTTTGTGTGTTCATCATGGAAACGTGGTTTAAGTAGCCGTACTTCTTTGTTGGCATTTATTGCCATCCTTTTTCTTGCATTATATATCCATAGGGATAACTATACAAATAACAATACTAAAAACTAAATCTTAAAAACAATACTAAATACCAAATTGATGGAGACAGATAGTATTGGAAGGGACATTCCCTTAGTCACTCTTTTGGTGCTCTGACCAGACATCATGACCCAGGATATTTTTATAAAAGAAAACACCTAACTGGGGACTTGCTTCCAGTTTTAGAGGCTTAGTCCACTAACATCAAGGAAGGGAGCATGGCAGTAACCACATGTACTAAAAAAAATACCTGAGTGCTACATCCTGATCCACACAGAGAGAAAGAGAGCTTGACCTGGCATGAGCTTTTGAAACCTCACCCAGTGACACACTTCCTCTAACAAGGCCATGCCTCTTAATCTTTCTAATACTAACAGTGTCCCAAGCCCTGGTGATAGAACATTTAAACATATGAGTTTATAGTGGTCACTCTTATATAAACCCACACCCTTCACTCCTTTGTCCCCAGAGGCTCACAGTTATATTATAAAGAGAAAATGCATTCAGCCCTACTTCAGAAGTCCCTATTGTCTATCACAGTCTCAACGTTATGTAAAAGTTCTAATTTCAAAGTCTCTGAGACTCTTGGTACTCTCTTAATTGTAACACGCTGAAAACCAAATCAGAATCCAGGTTGCATACTTCCAACATACAATGGCATAGAATAAACATTCACATTCCAAACAGAAGAGAAGAAGGAATAATAAGGATATACTGGACCAGCAGTTAGACACAAAACCAGCAAGAAATACTCCCCATTCTTCATGTGTATGTCCAATGTCAAAATGATCTTAAGAATTCCAAGTCCCATCAGGTTTGCTGACTCCTACACACTTCCCTTTCTTGAGCTGGCTCCATCTCCAGTTTGCAGCTTGACTATGCAGATATTCCACAACTCTGGCATCTCCTTTATCTTGACACCTATAATACAATCTAGGCTTCACATTAACAAGTTCACAAAATGGCTCCTCTGATGCCCCATTCAAGGACACACTTGACACATTGCTGGCCTCAGCAGCTTTCCTTACCTTCAGGAGACTCCCCATCACATTTCTTATATCCTTGATTCTAAAGCCAGAACCATGTGGCTGAAGCTGCCAAGTTCTTCTACTTGTTGGGCCTGGAACATGGTCCCTAGTTCAGTTATGCTTGCATCAGCTTTCAGTTGTTGATGGTTTGGTTGGCTGCTTAAGATTTCTTTTAACTCCTTCTCACAAGTTGT
This sequence comes from Mus pahari, assembly GCF_900095145.1. Lineage (NCBI taxonomy): Eukaryota > Metazoa > Chordata > Mammalia > Rodentia > Muridae > Mus > Mus pahari. The sequence continues at coordinate 23,041,493 of NC_034604.1, read as the reverse complement.
GAAGTTTATCTGCTTGGGATCTTGCACTGATGTGACAACTTCCTTTATTCTATTTTCATATTATTGCAGTAAATCTCTCCTACCCAAATATGCCCCAGCAATGAAAGCACAACTTGATTAATATGAATACATGCTGTGCGCCTAAATTGGGCAGATCTACCATTATACCACCATCTTCTCCATCTATGAGACCCCTTAGAACTTGTGGTTTCTCCAGGCCATGTGCTTCTGCTCCACTTTTCTTCTACTTCCTCCTCCTTTGCATCCTCTCTCTCTCCCATTTTCTCCTTCTTCTCGATCTCAACCTTCGGCGGCTCCACCTTCCTTTATCTGCCCAATCATCAGCTCTCCTTTATTTTACAAATTAAGGTGGGAAGCAGGTTTATAGGAAATCACCTGAGTGCTGACTCATTCCTTGTTCACAAACACTCACAGGACAACAGAATTAACATTAAATATAATTATCCCCAGGGCTATCAGTAACAGAGTATCATGCTTTTCCTTAAACCTTTAATCTCCTTAAACACTGGACTTAGGCCCTCTACACTTCTTGGTGCTCAATTTCCCCTCAGAGTTCACATGTTGTATTTCTCTTTGTCGATATTGCTAATTTTCATTATAGATCTATAAAGATTGATTACTAATAACCACACTTCAGAGTCAATACTAGGCTGTCTGAAAATCTTTTCTGCCAATGCCGTTATCCACAATTTTTCCATTTATCCCAGTGCAGGTTTTCCAGGACAAGTGTAAACAGTAACCACACCTCTGGCCAAACTCTCATATGAAGGATCTCTGAGGCACTAATATTCTTCCTTTCTGAAGCACTTTAGGCTGCTCCCTCACAGTTCAATTTTTCCTCAGCAATGTCTTGCATGTTCCCACTAAGATGGCCTATTATCCTTGCTTAAAGCATTCAACTATTTTTCTAATCCAAAAACCCCAAAGACTTGCAAATTCCTCCATAAACATCATGATTATCACACTTCCTCAAACTAACATAGACATGGGTGTAAATAGAGAAGTGAGAAGCAGAACATTGATGTTGATGGAAAAGGACAAGTGAAGGCTTGGACAGAAGGGAGAGAATGTGGGTGTAATATAGTTACATTTTCATTAAAATTAAAATATTTTTAAATAGAAGGCAGTGCATCTTTTTAGTATTAAGCCTATTTCACCACTCCAAACACCAACTGAGTGTTTTGAAATTTAATTTAATTCCACTCAACTCAACTGAAGTCAATTCCATTCACTTCTGACAAATTACTCATTGGAAATAGCACCAATTTCTCAAGAAAAGACTTCAAATTCTTGTGATTTTTTCCCACATTTTTAACAATTGTAATTTAGACTTTCTATAATTCTCATCTCAATGAAACATGACTTCTCATGATTCCCCTTCTTCGGACTAAATAATTTGCTAGGATATCTTGGAGGACTCAGAAAAACATGCTACTTACTAGTTCCTGGATTATTGTAAGGAATAAAAGTCTGCACAAAACATGGTATGAAGATGAGGGTGGGAAGATTCCACACCCTCTCCAGCACTACCTTTCTCTAGATAGCATCACTTTGCATTAGACCAGAAGATCCCCAAACCAATTTAGAAGACTTGTTTTTTGTTTGTTTGTTTGTTTTCTTGGTTTTTTTTTTTGTTTTTGTTTTTTTATAATTTTTTATTAGGTATTTACTTCATTTTCAAATGCTATCCACAAAGTCCCCTATACCCTTGCCTCCCCCCCCCCCGCTCCTCTACCCACCCACTGTAGGAGGCCACGGCCCCTCCCTTGGGCTACCCGAAGCCGCACCCTAAAGATGGCGCCTGTTGGCTATGGAGCTTGTGGTAAACAGGTCCATATTTGGTGGTGAAATGTTCCCGCTCTTCTGGTTGGCTGAGGCCGAACGCCTGGTGAGGTGAGGTGGCCTACCAGGATTGGCGTGGATATGAGAGTATAAAAGGGTTTGTATCCCTGGGCTTGGGGGTGTTGAAGAGGGAGATGGAGATTGAAGCTTGCTGAATAAACTGCTGTTAGAGGAACTGGTGTTTGCGTCTTCCTTGCTGGTCGAGAGAGAAGACGAGACAACCCATTACCACTTCTTGGTCCTGGTGTCCCCCTGTACTGGGGCATATTATGTTTTCAAGACCAAGGTGCCTCTCTTCCCAATGATGGCTGACTAGGAGATCTTCTGCTACACATGCAGCTAGAGACATGAGCTCTGGGGGTACTGGTTAGTTCATATTGTTGTTCCACCTATAGGGTTGCAGAACCCTTCAGCTCCTTGGATACTTCTCTAGCTCCATTGGGGGCCCTATGTTCCATCTAATAGTTGACTGTGAGCATCCACTTCTGTGTTTGCCAGACACTGGCATAGCCTCACAAGAGACAGCTATATCAGGGTCCTTTCAGCAAAATCTTGCTGGTGTATGCAATAGTGTCTGTGATTGAACTTGTTTTTATTTGCTCTTTTAAAGAACCCCTTACATAGAAATATTTATTAAGTTCTATTTGTTTTGGTTAACCTCAATCATTAGACCCTCCAGTTCCATGGAGATTGGTGGGCAGGCAGGAATAGCTATACAAAGAAATTTCAGAAGCACTCTAATGACATATTGGGTTCTTCTGACAATCTTGCTGCTGTTCTTATGGTTTTTTGAGTTTTTTTTTTTTTTTTTTTTTTTTTTTTTTTTTTTTTTTTTT
>NC_034604.1:23016236-23038744 GCF_900095145.1 Mus pahari | reverse complement strand
TTTTTTTTTTTTTTTTTTTTTTTTTTTTTTTTTTTGGTAGCGTAAATGTATGCTTGACAAAAAGGTACTCTGTATGAATGAAAAATAAAATGTTTTCATCTCTCTTGAAGAAACTGGAAGACAGGACAGCAATCAAATATTATAAAACAAAATTCTCTCACAGTTCCTATCTCATGGGAAATGATATATACTCTGCACTGTCCTGGGGGAGGAGAGGGGCAGAAAAGTACTGCATTTGTTGAATCATTGGATTTTAGGTATGGTTATCATAGTCTCAGGCTAGAGATCAATGCAACTGAGAATGTGTTCCCAAGCAGATCAAAGAGACCCCAGTCCATGGACACTATAAAGAACAATAAGAAAGACATGAATGAATTTTTCCAGGACAAAATTCTGGGTCCCCCAGTGTGCAAAGACTAGATGAATATATAGGGGAGAAAAGCAAGGTGAGGCTGCAAGAGAGTGCTGTTTTGGAGGAGAGACTCTCACTAAGGTCTTCTAAGAAGTGGGAGTCCAAAGTCAAAGAGAAAGTGGTGAATCTTTGCTCTTTTTCATTTCCACAACATAGAGGCCTTTGCATTATCGCCCCATGCCAATGTGAGCAGGATAAAGTATTAGAAAGAAATGGCAGTACCCAGGGAAGAATTGGGCTTTGTCATTACATAAGGAAGAGGCTTTTTTTTTTTTTAAGGAAGGGTAATTTGATGGAAAGGCACACTATATTCTTCTATAACTGACCTAAAGAACTTGTACCTGGTTGAAATAAACTCAGGAGAATGGACTGAACTTTATCAAAATCAAGATATAACTTCTTTGCTCTCTCCGCTTTCACTAGAGCTCCTGTCTGCAATTAGACTGGATAGATGAAAGTAAATGGATGTAAATATCATTTAAGATTAAAGTTTTAAACTGGGTTGAGTTTTTAGTAGATGGGTCAGCAGGAAACATGTTTTCTGCACAAGATGTCATTAAAGGCCCAGGTAAAGGGAAGCTAGTCAAATGGTGTTGAAATCCACAGTATAGGTTTCTTTTTCATCCTACTTCATAATTTATAATTATCAATAAACTAGTGACATGTACCATGTATAACATATACCTAACAAAAATCTAAACTCTTCTCGCATATTTTAGTATCTACTTGTATATTTTCTCCTTCCTTTTCCTAGATCATAGGCACCATTAAAATTCCAAAGAAAATAACTAAATGTCACAAATATGGTGCATTAAATTAGGAAAGCAACTGTGGAATATAAAAAAGAAGATTATTTATCCATCAATGTTTGCTATTCGATATTTAAATTTCCAAAAACCTCATGGATTCTGCTGTCCTGCAAAGTAGTGACTGTAATACTCAGTTCCCTATTCAATCACTCATTAAATATACACTCAAGTTCACTCATATTGATAATCTGGAGACTCCGGAATATGAAACATGTTTTTCCCAAGGAAATTGAAATCCAAGTTGGGTTGACAAGGCAGATTTAACTAATCTCTAGAGAAAAAGTTCTACAACATTAGAATGAAGCTTTACTTATTTTTACCTCAGGTTTTCATAGGATTGTAGCTTGGTGAAATACATGGTTCCCATAGAGTCGGTAATATATTTGTGAAACTGAAGAGTGTAGTATATGATAATTATAATTATTAGAGGAATAGTGGACATATAAGCAATACTTTGAGAATTATTAATGATATTAGAGAGGGCATTGCTAGGAAAATAAATATATATATATATATATATATATATATATATATATATATATATCTTGGTTTTAATTTAGAAAAACCTAGAATGCACAAGGGGGAACTTTCACATAAACCAAGGAGCAGAGACAAAACAGCAACCAGCTTTACTATGTCTGAGACAAATCCTGGGCTCAGAAAATTCAGGCATATCTAGGTATTCAAAAAAGAAACATCCGAGGAAGGGAGAAGAACACAGAGACAAGAAGCCAGGCAACTGTGGTAACTCTTGCAACTAGAGTTATTTGAAAGACACATACACTATCCTAGCCACAGTGGGTATGTGATCAACATTATTTTAGAATTCAGTTGGGGCTTGTAAATGAGAGCAGTCATCCTCACCCAATTTCCACAGCTGAGCAGTTGGAACTGAGAAGTATTGTAGGCTATGGGGACCACTTTTAATCCCTATGGCATAATCTAGAATATTCATTCATATGAAATTACTACCTATGTGGTAAACAGTAGAGCCAGTACCCTCTGAGTTGCTCATTGTATAATTGCTGATGCTGTTCAACTACTGGAATCCACATGATGGGAATGTCCTGAACTTAAGATTTTGTCATGTGTCTGATACCCTGAAGAGAAGCTCCCTGCCTGCTTATCAGTATTCTGTGTGGCACGCCTTTCTGAAAGTGCTGGATAATTTCTACGGCAGTTATAATTATAACATTTACTCATTTTGGGGTGTAATTACTGATGCTTGTAGAAGCTCAACTTGAATGTTTCAAAATCGTTTGAATATTAATTTAAAATATATTTCTTTCTGCTTATTCTTTATGTATTTTTAGCTGTGACTGGAGTTGTTTACTTTGGATAGAGAGGTGAGGAGTTGCCATTACACGGAGTTTACTTCAGACCTTTATCAACAAAAGCTCAAGTAACAGGGCATAGATCCCTTGTGGTTCAGCAGCCCACACAATGATTGTTGTGCAACAAATGACAAATTTTTATGTGTTCTTCATTGTGGATTCTTGATTCATTATGGATATTTTTAGACATTTGCAAGATACTGAGAAGTGGGAGTGGTGGCAGTGTCTTGTACAATGTTCAGTATTTACATTGCTCCTGGATTCTGACTGAACACCTAAAGATTGTTAAGTTCCTGAGTGACAAGACCACAATCATATCTGTTTTTACTCTTAATAAACTTATCTTTCGTTGTTAACAATTTATCTCTTAGCCACAAAGAGTCTGTAGAGGAGGAATCCATCCTGTATTGGAAGTTTGTACTAGCTAATTTCTCATCAACTTGACACAAGCTAGGGTCATCTGTAAAGAGGTAAGCTCAACTAAGAAGAAGATACAGCTGTGGGGATATTTTAGTAATTAATTATCAATAAGGGAAGACCTAGCACATTGTGGGTAGTGCTACTGGCTCTGTGTTGTTTAAGAGAGCAAGCTGAGAAAGCTGTAGGGAGCAAAACAGTTAGCAACATTCCTCCAGGTTCCTATTACTCCTCTTCATAATGAACTATAAACTCCAAGATGAAATACACCTTTTCCTCTTTCTGGTCATGGTCCTTTTGGCAGCAATAGAAACCTAAGAACAAAGGTTGTGGATTCAGTTCCAATTCTCATCAGCAGAGGAGAATTCAGGACTGAGCTTTATCTCAAGTGACTGATGATTTGCTGAGTTACCTGTAAAGAATGGAAGTGGTATGACAAATCTACACATCATTTGGCCATTGGAGAACGGCAGGACTGAGAATTAAGTACAGGTGCTAGGGTGATGCACCCCAATGAGGCAGGGCAGTAGCATATCGATGGCCCCAGATTTCACCACGTGTTCCTCTTCATTGCAACCTTTAAGTGAGTCCTTCTTAACCACCTGTGTCATATTCCAGTAATTCCAGTACTTCTGTAAATTATCATAGAAAACTAAGCAGAATAAAAGGGAAATAGAAAGGCATGGTTTCCTTCTGTGTTGTAAAAGAGTATAATTTGGATAACAAATACTGTGTTATCCAGAATGAAAGCAAAGTTCACCCTTGTGTAACTGAAACCCTGACCTGCATATTCCTTATGAAACCTTTGGTATTATCCACATGGAATTAAATTATTGTCTTGTCTCAGCCTCTCAAGCAGTCAGAATCATAGACATGCACCATGAAACTCAAGGGAAATTTTTTTAGCAATGCTCTTTTATTTAGAAAATGTTTATTGTTAGTGAAAATCAACTCTATTGGCAATTACCAATACTAATTATTATGTGCAAATACTTTGATCTTAGAAAACATTTTTAAGAATACTAAAGCAACACAAAGTATCTTTTGCTGTCTTTTATTTCATAAACATTTGTATTTTCTTTGTGCTGCTTTTCCTTCTAATCAATGGAGAAGAGCTTACAATTCAAAAGGAAGGGCTGTAAATAACCACAGGGAAGCATTCTTAGATGACAGTTCACATCAATATAATTTTGAGTCATTGAAATCTATCTTGTGTAAATGGTATACTATGAGTATGATGAAAGAAGAAAACTACCCTATGCATCTTGTTTTTTTGTTTGTTTGTTTTTAGGTAATTTTTTTTACTTTATATGTTTTTCAATTTTATTTTACAAATTTATTTATTTTTTACACTCCATATCCCATTCCCTGCCCCCCCCCATCATCCTTCTGACTGCTTCACATCCCACACCTCCTCCTTAGTAATAGGGTGGCCTTGGGACCTTCCCTTGAGCTAGATCCCACTTTGGGCCTGTTGCTGGACCTTCTTTTCCCCAGGCTCCTCTACACTTCCCTGTAATTAATTCTTTCAGACAGGAACAATTCTGTAACACTTCCCTGTAATTCTTTCAGACAGGAACTATATATATATATATATATATATATATATATATATATATATATATATAGTTTTATTGTTTTATTGACTATGTGCTTTGCCTTACAGATGCTTTCCAGTTTCAGGAGGTTCCATTTATCAATTCTTGGTCTTAGAGCATGAGCCATTGGAGTTCAAGCAAACTCACCCAAGAGGAGTAGAAGGCAAGAAATAGTCAAACTTGGGGCAGAAATCAACCAAATAGAAACAAAGAAAATAGTACAAAGAATCAACAAAATCAAAAGCTGTTTTTTTTTCTTTTTGGTTTTTTTTTTTTTTTTTTTTGAGAGAGAGAGAATCAACAATATAGATAGCCCCCTAGCCAAACTAACTAAAGGGCCCAGAGGCAGTATCCCAATTAACAAAATCAGAAGTGAAAAGGGAGACACAACAACAGAAATGGAAGAAATTAAAGAATCATCAGATCCTGCTATGAATTCTGTACTCAACAAAACTGGAAATCTAGATGAAATGGATGGTTTTCTAGACAGATGCCACATACCAAAGTTAAAGCAAGAGCAGGTAAACTATCTAAACAGGCCCATATCACACAAGTAAATAAAGGAAGTCATTAAAAACCTCCCCCCCCCAAAAAAAAGAAAAAAGTCCAGGTCCATGTGGATTTAATGCAGAATTCTACCAGACCTTCAAGGAAGACCTGATATTAATTTTCCTCAAACTATTCCATAAATTAGAAACAGAAGGAACACTACCTAACTCATTCTATGAAGCCACAATTACTCTGATATCTAAACCACATAAGGACCCAACCCAAAAAGAAAACTTCAGACCCTCTGCATCTCCTAAGGAGAGTATATGTTCTCATATTTATGATGGTTCCATTTAAACTACAGTATCATCTGTCCTTTCCTCTTGCATGGACTTTCATTTTGTGTCAGCTAAGGTAAGCATAGGTTAGAAACAATACGTTTCTTCACCTTATATTTTATTACTTTCTCTTTTTTTGTTTTGTTCATGCTTATGATTGTGCACATTTGTGTGCACCTGCGTGTTTGCAGTTGTGTGCACCTGTGTACTTGTGTTCCCACGTAACAAGTCAAGATGAAGTTGGGCATCTTCCTTAGTTACTTTTCACAATCTTGATTCAGTTAGGGCTCTCATTAAACACTGACCTTAGAAAATTCAGCTAAGCCAGTTTGGCTCAATCATCCAGCTTTGCCTCCCAAGTGCCATGAAGAAAGTAGGCCTCCAGACCTGATTGGCTTTGACAGGGCTTTAAATTATAACACTAATAATTGCATAGGCAGAGAGTTATCCAAAGAGTCATCTCCCTGGGCCCTGTTTATCTATTTTAAAATATTGTTTATATTCCCTAACAATTGAACCTGTGCTTCTAAATCAGAAGAGACAAGAGACATTTCAGAGCATCAAAATGCAACATATGTTATTACCAGTTGATGATGTACAAGAAAATTTTTCTTCAAAGATATCTAAAATATACTCTAGATAGCTTGGAAATTAACTTTGTACGTGGTTCTAAAAAAAAAAAATTCTGATGGTTCTACTTAATTTTATCACCATGTTATTTAAATTTTTTCTACCACAGAAATTTAAAGTATAGAATAAAATGGCATATAGACAGTGAATTTAATGCAATTTCCTACTTAGAATTGGATAGCTGAAGAGTAGGTTAGCATTAAATGGCTCATATGATTCACTTGTGTAAAATTGCTGTCTTATTATTTCAATCATTACAATAAGCAGTGAAGGTTGAGCGTTTAAGTATTTGGTCAACACAGTGATGTTGCATTTTAACAAGTTATCTAGTGATAAATGTGGTAGGAAAAAGGTAGAGACAAAGGTGTTCTTTGAACTATCTGCAGTAGTTTTCTCGACAAAAGAATGAAGTGCCTGTGGTCATTGTAGTGACACATGTATCCAATTTAACAGACTCCTACAATTTACTAATTGGTACTAAAATTATGACAAAGATAATGCAAAATCTCTTCTTTGATAATAAAGGTGCAACTTATTGGCCAAACTTAACTCTGATATCATTAGCCTTTCCATCCCTGGATCCATTTCTTGGTTACACGGTTCTTGATGATTGTTAAGATAGGAATTCCAGTAGTTCAAGCTGGCCTCAAATTGCCTGGAATGGCATTGCAGTCCAGATTGCCACGTTTCCACTTCTCATATATAAAATAATGTGCTACCATTTATCTTCTACATCATGCTCCTCATAAAAATAATCTGTAGTTCACCACTAGTAAGAGACAAGTTGAATACATGACCAAATTCACTTGAATTCATTCTCCCGTGCCTTCCATACTGTAGGACACCAACACATTATGTCTTCCATACTATACTATTCATAGAAACCTATAGAGTCCACACTATAGAATATCTAAAACCATTCCTCCCATACCATAGAATACAGAAAAACTTATGCAGTCTGTATTGTAGGACATCTACAACCTATGTTTTCAGCATAGAAAAACACTCACAAACCTGTCTTTCACACTATAGGACACTGTGCTTTATCCATTATAGGACAAATTCAAGCCTTTCACAACCTTAAGAAACCCATAATACCTATACCTTCTAAATTGTAAACCTCCTGCCTTCCACACTACAGAAACAAACATATGCCTTTACACTGTCCAACACCTACAAATCTACTCCTTCTTCACTGTAAGACCACTGTAAGACCACCTTCTCCATACAATCGCATACCTACAAACAAAGAGGAAAGGAATTTTAGTTCCTGAATCTTCTGGCTCAAGACAAGTCAATGTTACATATTCATGATTATATATTTTACATTCTTAATAGGACCTGAAATAAACATTTGATGCTTCAATTTTCAGGAGACATAATTTGCGATTGTACAAAGAGTCGTATGGGTTGTGAGAGTTTGCAAACCTTTATCAGCTAATCATCTTGCCTTGGCAACCGTATGGGATTATGAATGAAAACACTTTCACTTTGTTCTTAAATGTGCTCCCCCTTTAAATTGAAACACCAAGACTATGTGATAATTTGGGGACTAATTTCATGGTTTTATGGAGTAAAGACAGGCGTCTTTTACTAAGTAGGCCTCAGAACAACCACCAACTAGATAACAGCTCAAGTCTATGGCATGGCCATTCATGTCCAAAAGGAGCCCAGTGTATGAGTTTACTAGTTCCTGAACTCAAGTATATATGCATGCAAATGTTAAGACCTCCTATGTTTTAATTTTTCTCTAAATAATTTATACACATTCTTTCAGCTATCACTTGGAGAATTATTCCAACAATAACCTGTGTGCTATTTTGATAAAAATTTTGCAACAATTTGCTCACATTTAATATTTCTTAATAAAACTACATCTGCTTGTGGGATAGAAATAGGACTGTTAAGCTGTTACGATGGCTCAGGAGGTAAAAGTTCTTGTTGTCAATCCTGATAACATGAGTGTAATCTCTGTGGCACACATTGTAGGAGTAGAGGAATTTTAATCTCGTAAAATTGCTCCTCTCAAAAGGGAATACATCTGGTCCTTCTTGGACTATGTATTTTAGCTGTAATGCACACACACACACACACACACACACACACACACACACACACTGGATTACAGTAGGATCTGGCTGTAATATATGTACCCCCTTGCTACACGCACACCTTTAATCCATAACAATAAAGATAAAGTTAATATGTAGAAGAAAGCACCTCTGTTTGAAACTGATACCTAACTGAGGTGCAAACAAAATGATTAATCACATAAACATTTGACACAATTAGTCAGAGATAGGTTATGACCAACTCTCAAGAGAACAGGAAAGGAAGGAGAGGCTACTTAAGAGCAATGAGACAGAGGAGTATGATATGTGATCTATGTGTGTGGAAGTTTTACTGGGACAGTTTTACAGAGGTAGGTTACTGAGAGAATTAGCTAGACACAAAAGAAGACAGAAAAAAACTAGCCAGAGAATGAGAAAAAGCCAGATGAATAGAATATATTAGCAAAGTAAATATGAGGCCAGGCAGTGCAATTCAGTTGGAAGCCAAGAGAAGCCAGATTGGATCAGTCATCTTAGAAGATTAGATTGCATGGCACCTAGAAGCTTCCATACGCAGGCCTAGCAATTGTCAGAAAAGAAAAGAAAATGCTCTGAGCTTAGCCCACATTGGGTGTGCTCACGTTGGGTATGGGTCTCATTATACCACTTTAATCTGTGGTAATAAAAGCAACATTTAAAGGAGAGACCCAATGTTTTACATGTGACATGTAACCTCCACACACAGGACCCAACACACATATGTTCAACATCCACACAAATTAAATGCATTTAATTAAAAATTAGAATCCAAAGAAGTAGTCCTTTCTGTTTCCTTACAAGGATTTCCTGTAATTCTGTTGTTTTTAATGAAGCATAGTCTACAATGGTGTGGTGTGGTCTATATTTCCCTGTCTCTTTAAAAAACATGAACTCCATTATTTTTTTCTGGAACTTTCTTACATTTATCATTCTATTGATGCAAATGTATGATTAGTCAATTCAACACTCAAGGTGAGTTCATAACATTGCCTTACAGACACATTATAGCATTTCCATGGCATTCTCAATCATTTTTTTTTGGGCCAGTGTTGCACATTGAAATACTCACAATGATGCATAGACCTCTTTCTTGAGAGGTTACAATGCAGGGTGAAATAGGAATACTTTCTGGTAATATATTACTTGTCACAAGGTGATTTCAAGGCACTTTGTTAACAAAGAAAGATTATTACCATCAATTTAATGGGACCTGAAACACATAAGTTAAATTACTTTTTCAAAGTTGAACAGAAAGTAAGTTACTACATTAGAAGCATAATTCATGTGCTTGTCATTACTGTGTTTAATTCTGTCCACTGTAACTCCCTTCCTTTCAGGCTGTCTCCCATGTGACAATTTACTGCCCACTTAGAAGAGCTCATCTCAAATGCAAGGATTTAAGAATTCAAGTTTATTTTGCAGCTTCCATTTAGCCTCAGAAATGTGCAGTGATAGAGCAAAGTGGAAATAGATAATGGCAATAGGAAGTATTCAAAATGCCCTATACAAAGACTAGTTGTGGAAACATTCTTAAAATATATAGTGAAAAGTTTAAAAAGGAAATGAAAAGTGAGAAGAATAAGTGTTCATCATTACCTGTACTGATATTTGCTATTATATACTTTCATTAATGGAATAACATTAGGATTATAATCTCTGAAAAGTTTGTACAATTTACATTTGTTTACAGGACAATCTTCTAAATATTTAAGTATATATTATCATCTTTTAATTAGCAATATGTGAGTAACTTCAGCTCAACATTTGAATCTTCTTAAATTCATATATATATATATATATATATATATATATATATATATTTATATATAGTCATGCATATTATGTCAAATATATACATACTATCATGTGTATATTATGTCAAATGCCTGGCCCTGGCATTCCCCTGACAGGATTGCTTTTAATCCTGGGCTCAGAGGTGAGATAGCCACTTTCTCTCCAATAACAAATAACATACTATTATGTATATATTATATATTATATATATATACTCTCACACATATATATTATAGACTATTTTATGGGCTATTGTGATTAATATGATAGTTATTAACAAATTTAAAATCTTTATAAAATTAATTTTTTCAGTCTTTTCCTTTTAGCTTATACTTATTGACATAGTTTTGAATGTTAGACACAATACTGAATTGAGAGGACATTTCCCCTTTTTAATTAAGATGTGATTGGGTTGAATGGTGACATAGAAGTATAATCTCAGCTTCTATGCAGTAGAAGCACTATGTTCATTTTTTCAAAGGAAGCTTGGACTGCATAGTTAAGATCCTAAGTCAAAAAGAAATATCTATCCATTTCAGATGACAAGAGTTTATAATGTATCCTGAGGTGAGTGATAAGGTGCTCTTTAGCCTCTTAATTCTTGGGAAATTGATCCCCCACAGTTAAAAAATACCTGATTGAAATGTGGTATTTCATGACATAGATTTTTATTAATCTAAAAATCTAGCATTAAGAATCAGGTAGTAGATTACTAACAAGCTTACCCTACTCAGTTTGCAATAATATACATGTAGACGCTTCATCTAAAATAGCCACTGACATGGTCCTCCATCTTTACCTGGTAGCTGGGGCTGTTCCATAGCCTACTGTGCGCGAGTTCCGCGGTGCTTTTTGTTTTTTAACTTTAAATTTTTTATTAGATATTTTCTTTATTTACATCTCAAATATTCTCTTGAAAGTCCCCTATACCCTCCCCCTGCTCTGCTCCCCAACCCATCCACTCCTGTATTCCTGGCCCTGGCATTGCTCAGAGGTGAGATAGCCACTTTCTCTCCACTAACAATTTGCAGCCAGGCCCAGGAACAGTGGAGCAGCTGGGGTCAGGATCCTTCTAGTCGCCATCTGCACCCAGAGCTTGGGCTGTTCCAGAGCCTTCTGTACAAAAGTTCCCCCAGGAGAGAGCTGGTCTCCTAGGAATGCTGACACAGGTTTTCAGACCCACAGGAGAGACAAGCTCCAGCCAGAGACAGCAAGACATTCTAACACCAGAGGTAACCAGATGGAGAAAGGCAAATGAAAAATCATACCAACAGAAACCAAGGCTACTTGGCATAATCAGAACCCACTTCTCCCACCACAGTAAGTCCTGGAAACCCCACCACATCAGAAAAGCAAGACGTGGATTTAAAATCACATCTCATGATGGTGATATGGAATTTTTAAAAGTACATAAATAACTCCTTTAAAGAAATACAGGAGAACACAAGTAAACAGGTAGAAGCCCTTAATGATGAAATGCAAAAAATCCCTTAAAGATTTACATGAAAACACAACCAAACAGGGAAAGGAATTAACAAAATCATCCAGGATCTAAAAATGGAAGTAAAAACAATAAAGAAATCACAAAGGGAGACAACTCTGGAGATAGAAAAGCCTTCGAAAGAGATCAGGGCCATAGATGCAAGCACACATTGCACCACACACAATAAAAGTGGGAGACTTCAACACCCTACTCTCAACAATGGACAGATCAAGGAAACAGAAACTAAACAAAGACACAGTGAAACTAACAGAAGTTATGAACCAAATGGATTTAACAGATATCTATAGAATATTTTATCCCAAAATAAAAGAATATACCTTCTTCTCAGCACCTCATGGTACCTTCGCCAAAATTGGCCATAAAAGTGGTCACAAAACAGGCCATTACAGATATAAGAAGATTGAAATTATCCCATGCATCCTATGAGATCACCACAAAATAAGGCTGATCTTCAGTAACAACATAAACAATAGAAAGCCCACATATACAGGGAAGCCAGACAAAACCCTACTTAATGATAACTTGGTCAAGGAAGAAATAAAGAAATTAAAGACTTTATAGAGTTTAATGAAAATGAAGCCACAACATACCCAAACTTATGGGACACAATGAAGGCAGTCCTAAGAGGAAAATTCATAGCTCTGGGTGTCTCCAAAAAGAAACTGGAGAGAGCATACTTTAGCAACCTGACAACACATCTGTAAGCTCTAGAACAAAAGGAAGCAAATTCACCAAATAGGAGTAGATGGTAGAAATTAATAAAACACATGGCTGAAATCAACCAAGTAGAAACAAAAAGAACTATAAAAAGAATCAACCAAACCAGGAGCTGATTCTTTGAGAAAATAAACATGATAGATTAAACCCTTACCCAGACTCACCAGCGGGCACAGAAACAGTATCCTAATTAATAAAATCAGAAATGAAAAGGGAGGCATAACAACAGAAACCCAAGAAGTCGAAAAAACATCAGATCCTGCTATAAAAGCCTATACTCAACAAAACTGGAAAAATCTGGAAAAAATGGACAATTATCTAGACAGATACCAGGTACCATAGTTAAATCAGAACCAGATAAATAATATAAACTTTTCCATACTCCCTAAAATAATAGAAAAATAGAAATAGTCATTAATAGTCTCCCAACCAAAGCCCAGGACAGGATGGGTTTAGTGCAGAGTTCTATCAGACCTTCACAGAAAACCTAATGTCAACATTCCTCAAACTATTTCACAAAATAAAAACAGAAGATACTCTACCAATTTGTTCTATGAATCCATACTTACTCTGATACCAAAACCACAAAAGAAAGAAAACTTCAGACCAATTTCCCTTATGAAAATGGATGCAAAAATACTCAATAAAATTCTTGCAAACTGAATCCAAGAACACATTAAAACGACCATCCATCATGATCAAGTAGTTTTCATCCCAGGGATGCAAGGGATACAGAAATCCAACAATGTAATCCACTATATAAACAAACTCAAAGGAAAAAAAAAAAAACCCAAATGATCATTTCATTAGATGCTGAGAAAGTATTTGACAAAAATCCAACTCCCCTCATGATAAAAAGTCTTAGAAAGATCAGGAATTCAAGGCTCATGCCTAAACATAGTAAACGCAATATACAATTCAGTTGCAAACATCAAACTAAATGGAGAGAAACCTGAAGCAATCCCACTAAAATCAGGGACTAGACAAGACTGCCCACTCTCTCACTACCTACGTAATATAGTACTTGAAATCGTAGCTTGAGCAATTAAACAACAAAAGGAGGTCAAGGGGATACAAATTAGAAAGGAAGAAGTTAAACTACCAACATTTGTGGACAGTTTACTTTAGTGATCCCCAAAATTCCACTAGACAACTTTTAATCCTGATAAACAAATTCAGCCTTCATCTACTCAAAAGATAAACAGGCTGAGAAAGAAATTAGGCAAACAACACATTTCACAATACTCACAAATAATATAATATACCTTGGTGTGACTCTACTCAAAAAAGTGAAAGATCTGTATAACAAGAACTTCAAGTCTCTGAGGAAAAAAATTCAAAGAAGATCTTAGAAGATGGAAAGATCTATCAAACTTATGGATTGGCAGAATTAAAATTGTAAAATTTTACAGATTCAATGCAATCCCCATCAAAATTCCAACTCAATTCTTCGTAGAGTTAGAAAGAGCAATTTTCAAATTCATCTGGAATAACAAATAACCTAGGATAGCAAAAAACTATTCTCAAAAATAAACAAACTTCTGGTAGGATCAACATCCCTAACCTCAAGCTGCATACTACAGAGAAACTGCGATAAAAACTGCATGGTATTGGTACAGTGGCAAGTAGGTAAAGCAATGGAATAGAACTTAAGAACAAGAAATGAACCCAAACACCTATGGTCACTTGATCTTTGACAAAGGAGCTAAAACCATTCAGTGGAAAAAAAGGTAACATTTTCAACAAATGGTGCTGGTTCAACTTTCAGTTAGTGTGTAGAAGAATGCAAATTGATCCATTCTTATCTCCTTGTACAAAGTTCAAGTCCAAGTGAATCAAGGACCTCCACATAAAAGCAAATACATTGAAACTAGTAGAAAAGTAAGTAGGGAAAAGCCTCAAGCACATGGGCACAGGGGAAAATTTCCTGAACAGAAAACCTATGCTCTAATATCAAGAATTGACAAATGGGACCTCATAAAATTGCAAAGGTTCTGTAAGGTAAGGGACACTGTCAATAGAACAAAACAGCAACCATCAAATTGGGAAAAGTTCTTTGTCAATCCAACATCCAATAGAGGGCTAATATCCAATACATATAAAGAACTCAGGAAGTTAGACTCCAATGAACGAAACAACTCTATTAACAAATAGGGTACACAATGCTCAACAGAGGAATACCAAATGGCTGCAAAGCACACAAAGAAATGTTCAGCATCTTTAGTCATCAGGAAAATGCAAATCAAAACAAGCCTGAGATTCTACTCCACACCAGTCAGAATGGCTAAGATCCAAAACTCAAGTGACAGTAGATGCTGGTGAGGGTGTGGAGAGAGAGGAATACTTTCAATCCCTCCATTGTTCATGGGATTGCAAGCTGGTACAACCACTCTGGAAATCAGTTTGGCTGTTCCTCAGAAAATTGGACAAATTACTACCTAAGGACCCAGCAATACCATTCCTGGGTATATACCCAGAAGATACTACAACATGTTATAAGGACACATGCTCCACTATGTTCATCACAGCCTTATTTATAAAGCCAGAAGCTGGAAAGAACCCAGATGTCCCTCAATAGAGGAATGGATACAGAAACTGTGGTACATTTACACAATGGAGTACTACCCAGCCATTAAAAACAATGAATTTATGAAATTCTTAGGCAAATGGATGGAACTAGAAAANATCATCCTGAGTGAGGTAACCCAACCACAAAAGAACACACATGGTATGCACTCACTGATAAGTGGATATTAGCTCAGAAGTTCCGAATACCCAAGATACAATTCACAAACCATATGAAGCTCAAGAAAAAGGAAGACCAAAGTATGGATACTTTGGTCCTTCTTAAATGGGGTAACAAAATACCCATGGAGGGAATTACAGAGACAAAGTGTGGAACAGAGAATGAAGGAAAGACCATTTAGAGACTGCCCCACTGAGGGATCCATCCCATATACAGTCACCAAACCCAGACACTATTGTGGATACCAACAAGTGCTTTCTGACAAAAGCCTGATATAGCTGTTTCCTGAGAGGCTCTACCATTGCCTGACAAATACAGAGGTGGATGCTCTCAGCCAACCATTGGACTGAGCAAGGGGAGCTAGACAAAGGACCCTAGGAGCTGAAGGGGTTTGCAGCCCCATAGGAGGAACAACAATATGAAATAACCAGTACCTCCAGAGCTCTCAGGGAATAAGCCACCAACCAAAGAGTACACATGGTGGGACTCCTGGCTCCAGCTGCTTATGTAGCAGAGGATGACCTAGTCAGTCATCACTGGGAGGAGAGGCCCTTGGTCCAGTGAAGGCTCTATGCCCCAGTGTAGGGAATGCCAGGGCCAGGAAGTGGGATTGTGTGAGTTGGTGAGCATGGTGAGGGAGGACAGGATAGGGGGTTTTCCGGAGGGAAAACCAGGAAAGGGGATACTGTTTGTAATGTAAATAAAGAAAATATCTGATTTTAAAAAAGTCACTAACAATTTTATGTAACAAATGAGCTATTTTTAGTTATAAAGGACACTGTCATTTGTATATGCATTTTTCTCATACGTTGTTCTTGTGTAAATTCCATTTATAGTTCATATGACCTTTTTATGATTTTAAATTATTTCTTACATATGGAGATTATAACCTAATTACATGATTTCCATTTCACTTCTCTGAAGCCCTCGTGTAAACCCCTCCTCATTCCCTTTCATATTCAAGTCTTCTTGTTCATTAATTGTCATATTCATATGTGTATACACATATATATCCCTAAATACATACTGTAATTCAAATTAAAGTTGGATTTTAGGAAAAAGTGAGTTCTCTAGTGTGATGATTCATATTTAAAGGCCACATTAACCAAATAAATTATAAATTGTCTTGAAGTTTTTTTACTTCTATATATTTAATTACTTTATTTCATTATACATATTTTGAGTTAGAACAACAATTTTTCTTTGTTTTTGTTTCTTTTGTTTGTTTCTTCTTTTTCAAATATCTCTGCTTTGCCTACATTCTCCTGAACTTTATATGTTTGGAACTTGAAGTTGTATTCTCCCTTGTTGCTCTACATGGTGCAACCTGAGCTAAGCACTCAAGACATTTGAAATATTCAACACTTTACTTTTCCTCTGCATTTAATTGGTGAAATATTTTTTTGTACATGCTTTCAAAATCTTTATGATCTTAATTGTCTTAATTATTTCATTCAATGTACAGATTTTTTTCGAATAGTTGGGGTTTTCCTTTGTATAAAGAAACTAATAACATAGGTGATATATTCATTTTTAATTTGAGTATAAATATAAGGGCCTTTTACATACTTCCTTTAGCATACATACATATTTTATTATGAGATGGGCCTTATTATTGTTGTTTTTATTTTTGGACCATTTTAAGTTTTAGGAAGATATTTTTCTCATTTAGGTCTTGAGAGTTGCCCACTATAATATGTGTAGCTTGTTGTTTGTGTTGGCAACAAACACTTTGTTCATCAGAATGATCAACAAAAACTGCACTACTAAATGAACATCATCACTCCTATCCTATTACATGTCTTCTTAGTCTTTATTCTAGAACAGACTCTTTCTACACATACACTACCCATTCTGAACAATGTATGGGTTGATTTGGTTCTTGCATAAATATAATAGAATATATTCAAGAAAATTAGAAAAGATACTAACTATCCAAGGCAGATAACTTTATAAGAAAGCAATGAATGTGTCATCCCTGTTGGTTCAGACAATGGGATAGGGCAGATGACAATAGTTATAAATATGATCAACAGTTATCTATTTAATTTCCCTGTTTCTATTGACATCCTGCATTTCTGCCTCTTATACAGGAGACATTGAAAGTATTTATTGTATACTGTATCTTTCTTCATTTTTATCATCCATGTCATTTTTACACTTGCAGATAATTAGCACATGTTTTGAGTTAGTAAAAGTTCTCACATAAAAGTTTCTATTCTGAGCTGCTACTTTCATGGCTTGCATGTCTAGTTGTACCTTGAGTTATGAATCACATTTGTTCATGCACTTTATATTAAAAATGGCTGTGATAATTTATTGTGGAAAAACTCTGCAGTCTGCCATTACTCCTCCACTCTTTAACAGTTTACCATGTTAATACTACTGAATGTCTCTTCACTGACTCACTGTAAAGAAGCTATACACAATACAGTTTTCCTTGTAAGTCTATTGATCTTCCTATGGTAAATACTTATATTTAAAGTGCAATTGTCCCTGAAATATCTCCTGCACATTCAATAGATAGATAGCAAAGTTCCTTTGGTCCCAACTAATGTGAATTGCATAATTACTCATTTTTCTGCTACATACATCTCTTTTCTGTTGACTTCTCCTCAGGCATTCAGTGAATGCCATTTTCTGCCTCTAACCAGCTGCTTTTGTCAATGTTTTCTCTACTTCTGCTTTACTACATTTTTCCTTCTCACTTTTCTCCATAGATTTTACTTCCTTGGTGATCATTTTTATTGGGCCCTCATTTCTGCAATTTGGCCCTGAATTTTCTTTGGTTTACCTTTCCATCTTTCTGGGCCATAGATTTCTCTTCACAACACTTCTTTCTGCCATGCCAGAGCCTCGGTTCCCTGCACCATACTTGTTGTTTTCTCTAACTCTGGGCTGGCTTTTCTTCCATAGTTGAGGCTGCTTCATGTAATTAAAATGTTAATATACAAAATTAATGATGGTAATTTGATTTTAACACATATACACACTTATTAACTATATTTTCTGATAATTTCTCACATCTTTCTTTTCATAATGTAGCTTTTGATCTCTGTGTTTATTCATTTTTTAATGCTATATTTAGGCTAAAGTGTTTCTCACTTTCGAAATACCAAATACAAATAGTAGTTGTACAAATACAAATGCAAAAAAGGATGAAGAGGAAAAAAATGGTCATGATGCATTTCTTCATGGATCTTTCTATACATAAATGCAGGGTTTGTAGTTTCTTGAAATTGCATTTGCTCTGCCTCACATAAGCCTTTATTTTCTGAGATCTACATTAACTTCAAGTACAGCCCTGATAGGGATATGATGCTCCTGCTAACATCCATGTTATGGAACAGAACATTTCCTTCTCTCAGCTATGAGATTCATTTCTTATGGCCTTGGAGCATCTCAGTTTCAATGCTCTGTGCTGCACAATTCTAGGAATATCTATGGCAAGTGCTCAACATTTCGCGTCATTATGAAGTTGTATGTACTCTAGCTTAGTGTCTTTCCAACCTCTGTCATCTCTGTTTCCTACAGGTGAAGCATCTTTAGCTTAGTCCTCCACTGGTCCACATATACACAATGATTTCCTTTCCTAGGCTTTTGTATTCTTCCCAGCAAATCTAGCAGATAAGGATGATATTTTCCTCTTTTGAATGCTTTTGTTGGTTCTTGGGGTGCTGAATGCTTCAGGAGAATAAATAGAAGCATTAAAAATACATCCAACCTCCATCCTAATAGGCTTTCTACTTAAGAAGTAATTTTCATATATAATGTAAAATTGGACATGTGATTACATTATTTACACATCCATGCTCTGTGAGTGACTGCATGCCAAACACAGCTCAGATGTGCCTGAAACATATCTTCCAGATGCTAAGGAAACTGATGGTTTGTACCACAGTAGCCCTAGGGTGGTGTTTTTAGTGATTAAGTATAGTAGAATGAGTTTTCTCTTCAGTTTTTACTGGTAAGGACCTCTTACTTAGAAAGAGTATATATGAATACATACATAGTTATGTTTTCTAAAAGGTAAGACCTGTAAAGAGAGAAAGGCCATACTTTTACAATGAGAATTCTAAACCCAAATAATCCTGATAGACTCAACAGAGGCAATTAAACATTTTTGTATTTTTTTTGTTTTGTTTTGCTGTGTTTTTTTTTTCACTGCGAATTACTTCTCTGCTAAAGTCAAATATCTCAGAAAATAGCATAAGTAATAATTTATAATAAAAATTTGAATATAAAGACACTCTGAGTTTCTATGTGGGTATCTTACAAAAGTCATGTGAAATTATTAGACAATAAACATTCCCCAATTCCTCAGTGTTTCCAAGGCAAAGAATGGGCTTGATTCTTGAAAAAAACAAAAGCAAAAACAAAAACCAATAGTTAGTCTAATGAACAGACACTCAGCTTTTTGTAATGCTCATTCAAAAAGAAAGTTGTGCCAAATTCATAAGATAAAACTAAAGCATATCAAGCATGCTGAAGCATCAGCAGATGTTATTGTTACAATTTCAAACAAAGGAAGGGCTTCCCATAGAAGAAAATTTATTATTAGGAATAGCACACCTGTTATATTAACAAACCTCCTAGAGGACATTATTAGTATTAATAAAGTGATCTGATAAAAGTAATGGAGCTAGATGTATACTTCCAGAATTAATTACTAAGCTGGGGGAGGGGGGAATCAGGAATTGTGTAGCAACTTGTTTTTTACTTTACACATCTCATTGACTTATTTTTGAAAAGCACATGATAAAAAGTCATGGAAATTCTACACTTTAAAAAATATGACATATTGACAACTGACCTGACCAGGCAGACATGGCTAAATGTCTGAGACATCAATCTCAGTTTGTACGCCATGAGGAGAGGTCAAACTGGAGATAGAGTGTCCATGAGGGCCAGCCTGATGTGAGAAGCCTGAGGCCATGGCGATGTCCAGGTGGAACTATTACTGAGGCCTATATCTGGCTTCATGGTTCTATTGCAGCCAGTCTGTGTTATGTCTGTGGCCCTGTTACCACTGCAGACTATGAGGATGCCTGTGATCTGTACTGTAGCCTAAAGCCATGTTGATATCCAAAGCCATGCTGAGCTGGCTCTGCCACTCCCTCTCTAAGGGAAGAAAAGATCACCCAAGGTATGGGATAGCAGGAGAGCTGGCTCTGCCTCTCACCTGTCCAGCAAAAGATGGCATGGACACAGGAGAGCTGGCAGACCAACTCAGCAACCACTCAGACCCAGTTTCAGGACTTTGAGTTGGCTCAACAAAACATCTTCTTCCTCATCTATGATCTGATGGAAAGTTTAAATAGGCCTGTCTTATAGATACATAGCCATAGAAACTCCATGACTGGGGACAACAAGAGGCTATCTGAAGGTGTCAATTAGGGTCCAGTATGGATGATACAGTAGAAGCCAGAGGCCTTGAGTTAACTAATGACTCATTGAAATGAACACCCTCAAATAACTCTATTTGGGCAAAAAGTAAACTATATGTCTTGCCACAACATCCAATGGAACTATGAGGCATGGATATGTGATGGACAGCCAAGAAAGACAGAAGAGAAGAATGTCCCAGGCACAGAGGGGCAGTTTGCTGCCTAGAGAGGTTGAGGAGATGGTTTTGATATTTTTCTTTTCTTTTCTTTTCTTTTCTTTTCTTTTCTTTTCTTTTCTTTTCTTTTCTTTTCTTTTCTTTTTTTTCCTAATTTTTATTCTTATTGTTTTCTTTTCTATCTTGGTGAGGGAGGTTATAAGTTTAGAAGTCAGAGTGGAAGGCCTGGAAAATACGTGGGATTGGGCACATGATGTGAAATTCCCAAAGATTCAACTAAAAATTATGTTAAAATATGACATATTATGAGAATAAAATATCATTTGTGTCACTTTTATTTAATGGTGAAATGCTTAACATTGACACGTAAAGCTGCATAAAGTCTGAACCACATATACATGAGAACAAAAATAGAACTGGCAGTCACACTGCCTCCATTGCTGGAGACATGGAATGAATGAAGTATTACTGGATACCTTTGTCCTCTTCTTCCTCCAACCTTGAAATCCTACAGAAGTCTCCTTGAAAGAGTAAATATTTGGTTGCTAGGAGGAAATGGAGGTGGTCCGTGACCAGAACCACCAGTCAAATGTGAGGACTGCAGGAGCTCCACCCTATGTATCTTCCTTGTAGTCTGATTGCAATGTTTGTATAATTCTTAGATAGAGCAGAATGGATTTAGATCAAGACAGAGTTATGTCTTGGAAATTGGTGGAAAGATACTTTTCAACAAATACAAGAGTTTCAAAATCTATTTTCAGTGGAAAAACCACACTCCAGAAAGATTCATCTGAAGTTCAGGAGTGGTTCCTTTGCCTATTTGTTTGCGAACTGATTACATGTAGTTTCTGTGAAGTATCATTATTTGATGTTTGTGGAGAAAGTGGCTGAAAGGGTTGGCAAGCATGCAGCAGCAAAGATCATGTCCTTGAGAGATGGCGTTCATATTTTGTGATAAATGAGTGTGAAGAATAAAGATTTTGAAAATGACAGGTAGCTAAGTAAACTCTTTCCAAGATGAAGATTCAGCCACTGGAAAACAGGAGAGTGTATTGAAACCATGAATTAGGTTAAAACACTAGGGGAAAGGAGGGGTCAACCTGAAGTCCTCAGGACAACATTCATTTAAAGTAACAATCAGTGAACTAAAAAAAGGATCTGGCCATTGTGAAAAGTAACTAAAAAAATCTGTTTCTTTTAGTGGGAGAGATTAGAAGAAATAAAAGCATAGTGTTGCATGAGAGGGATATGTAAAATATTGTTTACTTAACCTAGAGGGGTTCCAACAGAGATTTAAACACATGTTTTAAGACACTTTGGTTAACTAATTGTCTCCATATGGTTGTAGATAGGATAGTGAGTTCACCCCTAGGGCTTAAGAGTGGATGAACTGTCCCTACTCCTCAGCAACTACAGAATTTGGGAGAGCAGCCCATCACCTTAACTGGGAAGCACAGTAAAGCTGGCCCTGGAACCATGGGCATCTGGGAGAGTAAGCCCAGATAACAGGAGGGCAAGAGAGCTGACTCTTTCACTCAACTCAATGGAAGGGCAAAGAGCTGCTGGGCTGACCAACTCATCTTCTACCCAGAAGAAGATCCACAGTTCTGAGTTGGCCTATCCCAACATCTAGGCCATCTAAGAACTGCTGGAGCACAGGAAATAGCCCATCCTGCAGATGCAAAGTTGCAGGATCTCCAAGATAGTATATCTGAGAGGATCCAGTATTGATAGTGTAGAAGAAGTCAAAGGCTTCCAATCAGACCAAGGACTCACTGGAATGAACATTTCCAATGAGTGTGGGACACACTGTGACACAGCACAGCACAAAATTTCCAAGGCAAGAGAAGATGTTGTTATTGTATTTTTGGATATGGAGTGTCATAGAGATGAGTGAGGATGGAGTACATGATATGAAATTTGCCGATCGCCCTGCGCCTCTCCTGCCCAGGAGGGGTGTTCGCCTGGCGGCTGTCCGCAGGCCGTTCCAACACCCAACACCTTTCCTCCCCGACCGAGGAGGGGTGTCCGCCTGGCATCCAGCGCCTTTCCTCACCCAAGGAGGGG
>NC_034604.1:22999117-23016225 GCF_900095145.1 Mus pahari | reverse complement strand
AAAAAAAAAAAGAAATTTGCCAAGGATGAATAAAACATTTTTCATATTAGGATAATGGATGACTCAGTCGAAGCTCTCTCATCACATGTCTTATACCAGCATGGGTGTTAACTCATGAAAGAAGAATCTTTGAAGCCTCCTGTCCAATCAAAATAATGACAAAATAACCTTCAAAACTTGCTGGAGTTACATTCATATGTCAGGAAGGATAGAAAATTAGCCAAGTAAAACAAAAGGGAAAGGCCATAAGGATTCCCACACTGATTTTTGGAACCTCATGAATTAGAGCTATGTAAGAAGGGATTCAGTAGTCATATATTGAAATCTCCTAGAGCAAGGCAACACATACAGTCATAGAACCAATTATGAGAAGACAACAGAGATGGAAACTGTAAGAAACAATGTGAAATATATGCATTCAGAAACATGATAATGATTAAGATTTTGTTCAGTAAACCTATTAGGGGGCAGATGTAATTGGAGGAAACAGTGAATTTGTAGATGAGGGATTGCATTACTCATATTGAAACAAGTGTGAAAAGAATGAAAAAAATTACAATACAGCATCTATGGGAAAATACATACAAGTCCAAACACAGATGCTGTTAGAGCTAGTGAGAAGGCAAGACAGAGGAAATGTCAAAAAATTCAAGGATTTCTTAAAATTATTTATAGACAACTTCTGAGAACAACAAGCCATAAGCAAGCAGGCTGAAGTTTAAGGAAACAGCCTTCATGTTATATCAAATTCGATCTGCTAAAACATACAAAGCAATCTGTGAGGCTAGAGAAAAAAATACTATGTAAAAAAGACCAAGGATTAGAATTATGAAAAGTTCCATATTGTAGATGATATAAACTAGCTGATACTCAAAGTACATGTTTAGAGTATAAAAGAAAAAAGTAGTATTTTAAAAAGAAAAAATAACTCTACAAGAATGGTCAACCTGGAGCTCTACATTCTAAATTAGAAGAAACCCATGCTCTCAACCCTAGGGTAGTAGAGACCAAAGATTGAAAGTCAAGGCAGTCTTGGTTGATGGGGAATTTGGGGCAAACCTACATGTGCCTTATCTAAAACTAAAAATATAGATGAAGTTTTCAGTTAACAACTGACTCTTCCATAAATGTGATACAACAAGGCATATTCTAGGATTCGACTCTTTAGGCACATTTCCACCCTTAAGGCCAGAGTAACTGGGGCTCATTGGTACACTGATTTCTGGGAATGCAGGAAGCATTCTTGAGGACTTTGTCTGTTTAGCTCCACTGCCTCATAGTCATGCTCATCTCATCATAGAAATAATTACTTGGATGAAGTGCCCCTAAGTGAAAGAATTCCTCCAACATCCAAACACTGTGAGCCTCAAAGAACATAGTTGCCTTGCTTTGTCATAGATTTTTAAATTAAAATTTTACAGTAGCAACGGCTCCTTTATACGCTTGTCTTGAATTAAAGAAATGTAGATATCACAAGCTTCCCTACCTAAGTCAACAGCCAAGCAGGTCTATAGTAAAACGTGACAATCCAAACTAGACATAACAGGATCATGAGCCTTACTCCTGCTATGGAAGCAGAATTAATTGTAGTTTGAGCAAAAATGGAGGTGGGCTTACTATTGCTATTTAAAATGAAGCTAGAGCCAAGACTGCACTTAAAGTTTGACAATTCAAATTCTTCTAAATGGTTAATGAATATTTCTCTTAAGCATGCATTACAATTTTATGAAGTCACTGTATGTTTTTATCTATGTACTAAAGTTACTCAGAAGATTTATAAAGAAAAAAAAATCCTTTCTCACTCTCAATGTCATTTTGTAATAGTTTAATGACAAGGCAGTCAGACACTCAAGACTGAGTGCCAAGTGACTGGAAAGAGTTTCTTTTGGGTCCAGGAAAATAATTCATACATCAATGTTATCTTAAGCTATTCCTTTGAATGATGATATGTAGACACCTGGGAAAAGAGAAGTGAACCCTGGCGAACTAAGCTACACATTTATTACTAGATCGCAAGAGCTGAGCTGTGATTGCAAATTCTGTCCCCTCCATAAAATAAGTGCCCAAACTTTTCGAAAAGTGGCCTTAAGGCAATAACCTGAAGTTTCAGGTGAATTTTAAGGTCCTTCAAATCCAGATGTATAGGAAATAATAGTTCCATTAAGTACAAACACAAACATCTCATTTGATTTGCAACTTTCAACTATGTGTCAAGCGTGAAGAGCTAGCAACAGGCCAAGATGTTCTATCCTTTCCTCTGTGTACTGTATAACAGCATTGTTTGAAATAAGCATAATACCTCTAACTGTTTTACGAGAGTAGCCAAGTAGTTAAGTAGGAATACTGACCTTGAAATTCAGTTGTTGCAGGATAAGTTATACACAATGCCATCTCTAAATGTTGTGTTCTAGGGATTCTGGCCACTGTGCAAATCCCCACCCCCAACCCCCCCCCCCCCCCTTTTTTTTTTCATGTAAGTGTAGTTTCTGTTCCATGGTGTGTTTTCAATTTCTAATTGAAGGTTTCTTTCCAAGGGCAGAACTGCTGTGACATATGCAAGGAAATTCTAGAAATATATATGCTCATGTAATCTTCTTGTGCCTTTAACCTACATGGGCTTTAGAAAATGGACCTTATTACATAAGAATGTTAAGCATTTGAATTGGCAGAAACAGTCCTTCTTTCAGTACTGGTCTGTCTTTAAACAACCAGAAATACTACATATTAAATCACAGGAAAAATTCTAACTAGAAGGGCTGTGTATAGGCATTTTAATGTAGCCTAGAGTTGGTAGCAAGAAGAAACCTCAGTTAAGCATATGTTCGCACCAGATTAGCCCATGGATGAGCCTGTAGATAAGCTTTTTTAATATATATTTTTGATTAATGTAAAGAGAGGAGAGACCTGCCCACTGTGGGTGGTGCCACTCTTGGTAAGAAGGCCCCCCCTTAGTATAAAAAAGCAAACCAAGTAAGCCAGTAGAGGCAATCCAGTGAAAAGAGGTTCTGGTGGCCTCTTTCAGTTTCTATCCAGAATTCCTGCTCTGATTTCCCTATAGTAATGGCTATAAGCTATAAGATGAAATAAAACCTTTCCTTCCCAAGTTGCTTTTGTCAGTGTTCACTCACTGCACTAAAATCATAACTGAGATGGGTTATGTGAGTAGGTGCAGTGAGTTTATACATTTAGATATGTAAATTATTGGTACGTATTCAAAACTAAGTTAGGAAAGAAAAAAAAAAAGAGTGTCCTGGATTTTATAGTGGAAATGTCCATGCTCAATGTAGACTGAAACATCAAACATAAGTTTGATAACAACTCTTTATAATCAAATTCTGGTTTTCATATCTCAGGAATGCAAAGCTTGTGATTTCTTTATTATTATCAGACACATGTTGAGCTTGGTCAGACCAGGCCCCAGGAGCTCTCAGGGGTACCCTAATTACCAGTGCAAAAGGCAGAGACAGAGTCTCAGCATCTTCAGATGAAGTTCTGCCATATATCAAACTCTGAGCCAGTCTGTAAACTTAAAGACTTGCACAAGTGAACAGCTTACATTTCATTAATGTGGTCTTCACTAGGATATAGATAAGAAGGACCTCTAGGGACTGAGGAACTGACAAGGGCATGGAAAGGCATGGTTCTAGACAGAAAATGAAGACTTATTTCCAAGGAAACAGCATGACTACTAGGTTATAGAAACTACTGATGCTTGAAACAGACAATAAATAGGAAAAGGCATAGTGTGTGTGTGCTTGTGTCTGTGTAAATATGTTTATATATATATATATATATATATATATATATATATATATATATATATATATGCTATTACTTACAATAAGACAGTGGAAATTTAGTATACAACTGAATGATATGAAAATAGTAAGATAGTAAATGGGGATAAACTTGAGATTTTGATTTTCCATTCACCAGTAAATAGTTTTAAACCTTAAAGCATTTCACGTATAAAATCTTATTGTTTCTCTGCAGCATCCTATAAGACTCCTGTGCTTCTCATTTGCCACGATATTAGAGGGAAACTGAGACTCATTTCTGTTAAGCCACTTTCCCCCCTCAGGCTACAAAATAAATTGATATCTAAGTAAGACTGGAATCCAGGACTACTAACTTTATTCTCATGCAACTTTTTATTATATTGCACCACTTTGCTAT
The DNA here is from genome assembly GCF_900095145.1 of Mus pahari. Lineage (NCBI taxonomy): Eukaryota > Metazoa > Chordata > Mammalia > Rodentia > Muridae > Mus > Mus pahari. The sequence goes on along the minus strand of NC_034604.1, from coordinate 23,012,049 downwards.
AGATATCAAAAGTAGTGTATGCCCTAGGGAAATGTCAGGAGGAGGGGAGTCAGTGACATGTTTCTTAGGTACATGGCAAGGCAGCAATAAGCAAGCAAGGCCTATATGCTGTTTTAGAATTCTGGTGCATGATGCTGCTATAAAATTCACACTACTCTCTAGAGCAGACAAAAATTTAGTTATGGAGAAAATGATCAGAGGTTGAAAGCTGTTCAGGAGTTCTAATAGTCTCAATTTTGCTCACAAAATAACTTATAAAACACCCATATTTTAGCAGTACCTCCTTCCCTTGATTTATAATCTCTTTTTTTTATGGGTTCAGAATGGAATCAATGGTCTGGAAGAGCACAGGAGGGTAATGCTTCCCAGAAGAGATGATGCTAGAAAAAAAAAAATGTGCTGTCCTCGCACTTTTGGTGTTCTCCTCATTGGTCCATAGGATGTTTTCCTTCTCAACTGTGATCTGGAAATATACAACTGGAGGCTCCAATAAATGCTCCAATGTGTGACTGGCTAATTTTATTGTCAGCTCTCTTTGAAATGAAGTTGCACTATTCTGTAACAGAAGGACAACCATACTTTTAACTTTGGCTGAAAGAAAGAAGGAACTTTGGATCAGAGAAATTTGAGCTTACTTTTTGTGTGGTGTGAGAATTGAGAAGATACTCATCATACTTAATTTTCTTTAATAATATTTCTTGAAAAAAAGTCTTAATATGTAGACAATTATTATTATTATTATTATTATTATTATTATTATTATTATTATTATCATTTTCAGCATGTGCTGTTGTTACCAGTGTCTCTTTAATTACAAAATATTATTTTGTCTCACATGACTTCTTTTCTAGTTCATTTTACACAAGTTAAGTGCATTTTCACAACTATTTGTTTGGATTGGAAGTACTCCCAAAATCCTCCTCAAAGTAAAAGTAGCCTCAATCTTGAGAATGTCTGGTGAATTAATACCCGGTTATCCCAAAGAACCACCTGCCCTATCATTTTTCCAATCATCATCAGGCCTTACAAACCATGCATGCCCTGTATTTGGGATATACTGCCATTGTTCCTTTTGGAGCTCACTGTTCTGTCTTCACTCTCTCCCTTCCTCAATGCAGTTATGTATCATAACAAGGGAACCCAATGCCTTTCTAGGTAAGAGAGTCCAGATGCTTGTCAAACTCCATGATGTAGTTGCCATTGCTGTAAGGAACAGGCATGGAAGGCAGTCATAAACATTGTTTTAAATGTGACTTACACTGACTTTTTTGTGAGGGTAATTTAAATACATTATGGTTAGAAGCTAACTTTCCCTTTGACTTTTGTCTTAAGTTCATGCATAATTTAAACAATTAATTATCATATATTAAATTCTTATGATGTGCTATGATTATATTGGCAATATAGAAAATTTATATCTCACAGCAAATTCTAAGAGTGGATAAAGCTCAACATTAACATTCTGATTTTGCATACCAATATCCAGTGCTCTGACTTTTGATTCTGTGACTGAATCATGCTTAATTAAGCAAAGGTGAAATAGAGACCTCCTAAGAACTTCTCTTAGATAGCAATGTTTTAGAGGTCGGAGCAGCCTACATGATGGCCAGTGTGGGGAACGACCTCTCTATTGATTGAAACTAATCCTGCCATGCTTCAGGAATAAGTACCGAATGCAGACAGAAACAGCAATTGTATTATTCCAGGAAGATGAACAAAGTCACACTTGACCAAGAAAAGGTACAACAGGATCCATAAATCAATATGAGTTGTGAGTCTGTTCTTCCATCTTGTGACCACAAGTGCTTACTAATCTCAAGGTTTATAAAAAAACGATCTTTGGTCCTAACAATGAGTGTTGTGAAGTTGATTCTCATTACCTTCCTGAGACCATCCCTTTTTTGCTTCTTTCCACATCCTCTGAAGTCGTCGAACATGACAACTGCCATCCTTCCTATCTAGAAATTCCTACCTATCAACTACAACGTGGTCAGTAATTTAAGATCATGCACATTTCACTATGGAAACGGCTGTTGGTATTTGTTTATTCTCATGAACATCTCCACATTTAAGATGGGTAGGTTAACCTGAATCAGCTGTATGGCAAAAGAACAGTTTTAGATCTCAAGAGACTCTGTGAGAAACCACAGCCTGGGAGTGGAAGCAGAGCCACAGGGGAAGCATTCTGCACCTAACTTGCTACTTTTGCTAGAAGATTATGTAAGTATAATGGCACTGCTACTTGAAATGAATGAAATGGCCAGGGAAGGAAAGCAAAATAAGGGAAGATAAAACCTGATTACAGAGAAACAAAAGAAACTCAGAATTGCCTATATCCCATCATTTAAAAGCTCAAATCTTTTTTGGCTGACATCATCTTCTATAATATGGCATAGTCCACCTTTGCAATTATTTATGATACGAAAGCTCTCCTTTTTATAGTGGTAATATTTAAGAGCCATTTTACATGTAAGTGGTTCAACACTACTTCTAAAATTAAATAATACACTAAAATACCCATTTTGTATGATTATCTGCACTCACATAGAATAGTAGTCATATACTTGTCACCTACAAAATAGATAGCATTTCAATGTTCATATTTTATTTTTTAAACATTTATTTTTATTTCATTTAATTACGTGTATGAATGTCACTTATGTAGGTAACAGGTAGGTTCCCTTGTAGGAAAAAGATACTGGATATCCCAGAGATAACTTTATACAGGTTTGTGAGCTACTTCATCTAGGTACTAGACAGCAAACATGGGTTTTCTGAATGAATGAACAGTATGTTTTCTTAACCACTGATAACATCACTCCAGTCCCATTTTAAAAGTCTGCTTTGAGTTTTACCTACTGCTGTTCAATATACGACAGTGTGACATTGTTTATAATACATGCTATTGAGTAAGATGATGGCATAATGTAAATATAAGTTGGAAATTGAAGTAATATATGCTATCATTTATGTATTAATAAGCATGTTGATTTATGTGTTTGTCTGGCAAATTGGTTGATGCACCCCAAAAATAGTTGTCTCTACTAGTGTATGTATGATCCATTGCCAAATTATGGAAAATTGTTATTTAAAGCACAGTTAACTTCATTTTCTTCCCCTTCCAAAATCTGAATATCCTTTTCTCTGTAAAGCAGACCCCACATCATCATCCATATTTGCATAAACAGGTCACTGAACTGCCTGTTAATAATGAGTATTCTGGTAGATGGAGAAATGTCTCAGAGGTGAAGAAATATTAGGATTCTTTCTGTAGACTTCATTCAATTCCTAGTACCCAAACTGTCACTCATGATCCAAGGGAAGTAACATATCTTCTAGACTTTGTGGGCACTTGTACTTGCAAGTATGTATGTACATACAAGTGTGCGAACACTTTGCAAGTATATATGTACATACAAGTGTGCATGGACACATGTAGACACATACACACACAGAGACACACGAAATAGTTAAAAAAAAAACACTGTAAATATATAAATTCCTAATGTTCCTCCTAGAATTACTGAGATAGCTGAGTCAATCTTGCAGACTAAGAAATCCAGATATCTGAATTTGTCAGAAACCACATCAAATATTCTGAGATACTATGTTTGTGCAGCCTCCTGCTCCAAGCATCTCTCAGGGGTCTTATTACTGCAGGCACATGGCAGTCATGGGAAGCATCATATAAAGGTTTTGAAATTCAATTTGGTATAAATAGTCAAACTCAACTTCCTATCATGGCCCTGAAAAGGGGGAGATGACTAACTAAAAAGAATAACAAAATACAACTGACTTTTGCTCAAGGAGCACCAACAAAGTAAGCATAGAAGTAAATAAAAAACATGTGAAAGTGGGTTATCCTGCAATATTTTCAATTTCAATATATTTCAAAGTTTCTATTATACTGATATAAGAATTTTAAAACTTGCTTGCCAAACAGATTCAAAGAGGCATATTTGATAAAAAAAAAATACACAACTACAAAGAATACCAAATTTGATGATTTGAAAATGCACTTACAGTTGGAGAGCCCTGGCCATCAAAAAATGATAATAATAGACACTGGTTACCAACTTCTTTTGTAATTTTAATTGCTCTTGTGTTTGTTGTTATAAGAACACACGGTATATACTATTTCAAGAGAAAGATAAAGAGTTTTGCTTCTCCATGTTTCCTTTACCATTTGTAAGGCTATGTATTATTTTCTTTGTCTTCTATCAGCTACACTATTAATGGCAAAGATTTATTTGGCCATTCCAATGGGGTTACACTCCTGAAAGACAACTATTTCAGTTTTAAGAGCTTAAAAGTGGAAGAAGACTCTGTATTTTGAAGCAAATTAAATAATAAGAATGGGCATTGATAAGCTCCAAAGTAAGATTCCTTAAGGAATTCAGTTTATCAGCTACATTTAAAAGCAAACAAAATAACCCTATGATTTTGCCATTCCCTGTAGAAACAAATGCAACAAATACCAATGACAGATGTTGTCAAAATGAAAACATATATGTTGGATTTCCCCTCACTCAAATTAGGGCTTACACTGGATAGATGCTCAATAAATTTTTCTATAGAGATTATTCTTATTGTTTATATACTCAACATAGAAGGAATCCTCTCAATTAGCCAACGCTGTCAAATCACATCTTAAACAAATCACTGGAGTCTGTGGAAGTGTAAATATAGCCCTATGTATCTTTAAAACATCCATATTTTAAGGAAAAAAATAACAAGCAATATATATATATATCTACAACCAATTCCTTAGTTTTATTTTTATTGAAAGTAGATACATGCTATAATCAAGAGACCTAAGTAAGACAAATAACAAGAAAGGACCAAAGGAGGATGGTTGAATCTTTCTCAGTAGGGAAAACAAATTAGACACCAGAGGTTGATGCAAGAAGGTAGCTCAGTAAAAGAGAAGATAGGTAGGAAAATGGGGCAGAAGGGGGAAGATTATATGTAGAGGAGGGAGATCAGCCCTAGGGCATCCTTTAGGATATATCAGAGACTTGCGATGGGAGGAGGTTCCAGGAGGTCTTCGGAGACAACTCCAGCTGAGACTCCTAGCAGTGGGTCGCATGGATCCTTTAGTGTCCACTTCCAGTAGGTAGGCATGGCTTCCAGTGGAAGGATTAAGTGCAATCCACCCACAAAACCTTCAACCTAAAATGTGTCCTGCCTACAAGATGTGAAGTCACAAAGATAGAGTAGAGTCTGAGGGAATGGCAAAGCAATGACTGCCCCCATTTAAGACACATCCATGGGCAAAAACCAATCCCTGACACCATCAATGATACTCTGTTTTGCTTGGAGACAAGAATCTAGCATAACTTCCTCTGAAAGGTTCCATCCAGCACCAATGGAAAGAAATGCCCAAACATTAGGTAGAGATAGGGGAGTCTTGAGGAAAAGTTGGGAGAAGGATTGAGGGATCACAAGAGGACAAGGACTCCACAGGAAGACCACCAGTCAACTAAACTGGGCCCTCGAGGACTTTCAGAGGCTGAATCACTAACTAGAGAGCTAGCATGGGTTTGACCTAGGCTCCCTGCACATATGTAGCGGATGAGCAGGTTGGTCTTTATGAGTGTCCCTCAACGAGTAGAGCATAGTCTGTCCCTGAACCTGGTACCTGCCTGGCTGCTGATCCCATACCTATAAGTGGACTGCCATGTCTGGTTTCTGTAGGAGAGGATGCCCCTTATCCCACAGCCAATTGAAGGAATGGTGATAGTGAGGGGTATGGTAAATAGAGGTGGGTTTCCCCTTCTCAAGAGAGAAGGGGAACATGGAATGGGAGGAGAAAGTTTGTGAGGGGGTACAGGGAGGAGAGAAAGGGCTGATATCGGGATGTAAAATAAATTAATGAAATAAAATAAATAAAATATAATCTAAAATAAATAAAGAAAATACTTTTCTCAAACAATACATCCCAATCATGAGTTCCCCATCCTCCACTCCCCATACTGTCCTCCTTTCCTCACATTCACTCCCAAACTTCTAAAATGTTGAAAAATATTAAGTCCATGGCTAAATTTGGCTCATATTAAGTTATTTAATCTACTATATCCATCTTCACTTCTGTGAATACAGAAATCTATTCCCACAGTCATGACTCCAAGGCCTTAGGAAATTCCCAAAAATATTTGATCTTGAATGATCTTGATATATCTGAAGTCAGCAAAGATCATTAGGAATTTAGAAAGGAAAACTTTTGATGGCTAGAAGTAAAAACAGTTGCTAATGGGAACTTACCATAATTATGTTTGTTGATGTCTTAGGATATAATGCTCACAAATTAGTAAGTGTTCTCCAATTACTTTAGCTAGCTCCAAGGTCATTTTTAACCTCCCAAATGCAAATATCCAGACTCTTCAGTAGCAATTAGGATAGACTTCAGTGGGATATCTTTGTCAACTCTGCAGCGTTACCATGCTGCTATCCCTTACTGTAGCTGAACAGACTGCACCCCATATTTCACTAGTGAGGGACAGAGTCTTGGTAGGATGTTGGTTTCGATAGAAACAGTGAAACTATGCTCACTTCGTAGTAGTTTACCACTTTTGAGGCCATATTTATCTTGGAAAGAGAAAAATAATTCAGAGAAATAAAATGATTTATTCACTTACTTTGTCAACATCTTCAAATACAGTTTTTTTTTCAGATAGTGCAAAAAAAAAAAAATACGTCCTTGTATTTTAAACAAACTATGTCTCCAAATTTACTCTATGTTATTAAGGTTGTTGGGTCAGTCAAGATCCCATCTGAGAGGATATTAAAGGATGAAGAGCGAGGGCTTTCTAAATCATATATGCTATAGAACCGAAAAGAAAGTCCTTTGAAGAATAGGTCATTGGTTTTGATATTAGGGAATAAGGTATGAGATGCACTTTGAAGAACTGTAGGCCAACCAAGCAGTTCACACATAGTGGTTTTCATTAAAAAGTTGCCATTTATCTTATCATGGTGAGTTTATCTTACCATGAGCTGTCATTGAAATGATAGGGAATTGCTGAGGCTGACTTCGGCACAGCAGATATCAAAAAAAGACAGATGGTGACTTCGTAATGACAGGCACCATCCTCCAGGGCTCATTCCCATATCGAGACTTGGGAGCCCTGCCATCAATACCAACCTCTGGGATGGCACTGAGAGGAGGGATTAATAGAGCAATTTTACATTAGTAGAGGCTTCTGACAATCTTAGCGGCAAATCTGGTTTCCTTCTAATGATTCTTACACCATGAAAATAGACTGACAGTGAGACAAATTGGTATTTTAGTGTTTAAATCCAAGATCTTTAAATAATGCATATTTTATAACATTTGTGAATTTTCTTCTTGAAGTTTCATAGATAAAATCCTGGGATTTTTCAACTATTCCTTCTTGGGATAAGTCTGCTCTTCTGTTTCAAAATTTCCTGTGTGGTTTGGACAGAAATAATCGTCCTGACTTCTTGAGGATATTGAGGAAGATGGGGAATAAAGGTGTCCTTAGAGTTTTTTACTGTGTTGGTTCTGAAAGAGCCCTGCATTTTGAACATTAATGCTCAAACTAGAGAATTCATTTCTACTTGTGCTACCCACAGAAAATGGAGACAAATATATATATATGTCATTCAACTTCAGCCTACCCCCAGCCCCCCAAATCAAATCTTTTAAGCAATGGGTCTGCATCCCACAGTCCATCATAACCTGAGGTGGCAGGGGACTACTTGAACTACTTTCTCTGTTTCTCTTCTCTACACTTTGGGGCAGCTCATGACCAGTTTCCTTTTGGTGTGGAAAGAACTTGTGATTCATACCCCTTGTGAATTTGTCTTGATATTTTTGAATTTTCTCTCTGAAATTGGTATCAACTCTTTGACAAAAACTAGAAGACTATTATTTTTTCACAGACATTTCCAACCACCTACCTATCAAATATGACCTAAAATTATAATTAATTATTGATATTTTACCTAAAATACTATAATGTACAGAAATAAAATTTGTAACAATATGCCCACCTATTTCTCTTCCCTAGACTCTTACGTTGAACCACATGATAGACAAAACAATAATCTCAAAAATTTGTCAAACCTCAATTGTCCCTAGAAATTTTAGTATGGTGAGGCCTTCTCATGTGTTGATTCTACACCTTGTGATACAGTCTAGATAGGGAATTGCAGACTATCGTTATACTTAGTTGAACACCATTTGAACCACATTCCGAGATTATAATAAATTACTTCAAACTGATGTAGTATATAATAACAAGATAACATTTATTAATATTCATACACTTCAAAAAGCTTGAAAATAAGGGACAAAATAGCAAATATAATATGACAATTAGGATTTTTTGGTTTTGGTTTTATGGGGTTTTTTTTTGTCTTTTTTTTTGTTGTTGTTATGTTGTTCTGATTTTGTTTTTCTTTCTACTTTTAGTTTGTTTTTTTTTTATCTTTATTTTTTAATTTTTGTTACATTAAAACTGAATACCATTGGAAATAGTTAAAACCCAAATGTCATTTACCATTACATGGATGTAATCCATTTCAGTGATTTGTTTGGTGTGTGTTTTTTTCTTAGTTTCTCCATTTATCAGATGCTTAAAACTCTGAAGGATGAAGTTAAGTAATTGTTCATTAGATACTAGGGGGTCTTTTCATTTATTTAAGTAGGTTTTCTTGATGTGGCTTCTTTCCCAAGAGCTGAGAGGTTTGTTGCATTTGCAGATGGGTCCTGGCGTCTGCAGCAATGGGCTCTTAAGCTCCAGGAAGCTCTGTTGAGATTGCGGTGTTTTAATAGATCCGTGCGCACCCAACCCATACTCCAGTCTAAGTACCTGCTGCTGATGAACACTTTGCTTCCTGCTGCTTTAAGTGGAATCATTAAGAGAAATGCAAGTTTCAGCACAATGGCAGAGGATGGAAACTTCCATCTTCATCAGTTCATCTCTGCTAAGTGGTTCACAAGTCCATACCCATACTCCTGATCATTAAGTGATTCGAGTCCTATTGTTAAAAAGTCCTGAAATACCATGACGTCGTTTTTTGTCCCTAGAAGCTGGGGTAAAAATGAGCAAAATCTGAGAATTCATAGTCCCCTTTTCTGTCCATCTCTGTATATATGAATATGTTTGTAGCATATATATGATGATAATATGTCCTATGTACTATATATAGGATAATATAGGTAAGAATATAAGAATATTTGACATAAGTCGTCCTAATGTAAGAAAGTTTTTATTTAATTCTAAGATATTCCTGGGCTTATTATCTGAATTTGTATGGATAGTAGCCAGTTGTAAGCTTGGAGTTTCCATTACTGAAGCAAGAATATGAGATACTACACTTACAGGGGTGGCTAGAGAGTAAGAAAGGGAATCCAGTGGTAAGTAAATAAAATGTAAACTTTTTAGAAACATTGCCTCCTTGGTGTCCAGGTAATCCCACCAGTACTTATTCATACAGTTATAGGAACACGGGTATGTCCTTTTAAAGGATGTATCAAAAATAGGCTGGCATTTTATCTGCTGTTGGGTTTCTGAGGTATTTGAGATTAAAAATTTAAACATACAAAAGCTACAAAGTTTGTATTTAGTCATGAACACAGTGACATATGACCCAATAGAAAGTGAGGTCCTTTATTAAATGAAATTAAATAAATAAGTAGAAAAAGAGGCATGCAAAAGCAGCATGTAAAGAGATGTACAAGAGAATATGATTATTTAGACTAAGGCCTCAAGAGGATTATAAGAAGGTGATATTTTTGAAGACAGAAGAGAGAAAATTCAGGTGAGAAAGCATGAAGAACAGACTCTGAATCAACTTCACCCTAGTACTATGCTACAGATACTGTGAAGTGTTCTTCTTTGTCCAGCCCTCGAAGGAATTCCTCCCTTTGTGGCCCATACAATCTTGATGAACATCTGTTTTAGTTTTCTTTATTTCAATTGTATATTTATCAAATTGCACCCTCCACTTTCAATAGCCTCAGGGTACACATACCAATAAAATTCCCATTGATTAAAGTATTAAAATACATGAAAAGCAACAATAGCCGGCAGCAATGATGATTAAACACATAAGTATCAAACAAAACAAAACTGTGTTTGAAAAAAAAAAAAATAAAAGAAACAGGCTTCTCAAATATATGCCGTAAATTTGGACCGGCCAGCTTAGAATACTGGCAAAATTAGATGAATGATAAGTCTCAAACAAATGTGGCTTTAAAATGTAGGAAAAATTTATAATTACTGTTTGACTTAATTTCTGCCAAGTTTCACTATATTCTTCCCATCTCTCAGTGCTGATTCTTTAGCTATCAAATGAAGATTGCTTTATGCTCAGCATAGAAAATGTATTGTGGTAATATGTCATAAGAAAGAATGAAATTAAGAAAGTTAAAATGGCGTAAAAAGTGAATCAGCACAAATATGGTCAGTTTTAAACTTCATTTGTAAATTTTATGATTGGATTTTGTATTCTTGATCCTATACAGATAATAGACTCTGTGCTTTTAGTGATATATACTGTTATTGTAGATATTATATGCTATGTGTTTAACAATACTTCATATATACTTGTTAATATTTTGGCTATCGGTAGTTTGACGTAAAATAATGCTCTCCTTTTCAATAATTCTAACCTTTACCTAATATATGTCTGAAGCACTGAATGAACCAACATGCCTGCATTGTACCAATCTTCAGTTAACTGCTAAAAAGCTATAGATAGACACATGCCTATGTAGCCATTGGCTTCCTAGAATTGTAACCATGACTCTACAATTTGACTTTATCTACCTAACAGAACACTAGCTTTGTTTCTTTTCAAGGTTCTACTTTAAAATAAACCCTGGAAAATGTTTCCATCATATTTGCATAATCATGAAAATATACAGAAGATATAGAAATGCACACAGCCCTAGCGCCTGACAGTCTGTATGTCTTGGATACCTTCTCTGTTTTCTTGGAACGAGTGAACATCATCAACTTTTACTCTGATGGACAAACATAAAGAATGTAGTATAATTTGCTAAAAATTAGAGACTCAACACTAATGATAACATCAGAAATCATTCCCAAGGTACCCTCTACTTTTCAGCGGATGATGTATGCTCCTTTATTGGAACTGATGAGATCCCTGTAGTGACATAGGCAACAAGATAATTGTGCATGAGTGGGAGGTTATGAGAACAGTTTAGACCCCTTAAGACACCAATCTCACATTATCCCTATTAATAATGGAATATTTTCTTTAAAAAATATCCACAGTTTAACAACCTTGCATAGATTTTTAACACATAGATTTTATATATGTATATATATATTTTTTTCTTAATTTCTTCAGAAAACGAATATCTTTCTACCATTGTAAGCTGTTTATGGCAGATATATAGATAAGTAAGACTACCAAAGGAGTGATTTCAAACCTCTGTGACTTTTAAGTCAAGTTTGCATATATGCAAAGGAGACATCTTCAGTCAGGCAGTAACTGTCCATTCTCTTGAATACACAATTGAACTTCTTCCTATGGTAACCAAAAGTTAAATTTTAGATACTCATTAAAAGTTACTTTAACTCTAGTCTAAATAAATCATTAAATATTTAGTTCAAGAGACAAATATTTATTCAATATTTTTAAATGAATAGAAATAGTTTAGAATAGGCATTATACAGTAGAAAAAAAGACAAACTGCAAGTTTGGGTAAAGAACAAAACAAATAGGTAAAGGTAAAACAAATAAGGAGATGTCATCTGTTAAGCATAAAAGTCAAGATTAGAAAATTAGCTGAAGGAATTTGAGGAGAAAGAAAGGACATCAGTATAGGCAGAGTGGTCAGGGAAGACCTTGTATAGACATGAGAGGAAGTAATAAGATACTTATAAGAATACATTGTATCAGAAATGAAAGACACTGTGCTCACTACTCTTGTGGTCACAATGGGACATCTGAAATAGGAACAGGGCCAAGGATGCTGGCAAGTGAGACCAGCTTACAGCCTCAGTACAAACTTCTGTGACCCATTGCATAGAAGAAATTCTGTCTCATCATTTATTTTTTTGTTTCAAGTAGCCAATTGTATTATACAACATAAGTATCTTTTTTTTTAAATGTCTTGCCCATGAGAAAATAGGTTTATGACTTTATTTTTTCTTTTTAAATGATTAGTGGTCTTGATTAAGTCAGAGAGTTTACTTCTTGGTCTAAGATCTTGCATGCCTCTTGTTCAGTTCAGTAGATTATACTAATACTCATAAGACTCCTGACAGTTCTAGTAGTCCCCATCCTCAATGCTTTCCTTTTGTGACATGCTAATCCATAGACATGGGACATATATTGTCTAATTTATTATTGAAAGTAGAAGGCATGTCAAACTGAATATAAATTACGAAGACATAAAGACAGCATAGACCCTAATAAACTATTATGTATTTCCTAGAACCATATATTTGAATGGTTTACTTCTCATTATAGAAACTGTAACACAAATGGTCCCCAGTGATAAAGCTTGAGGATTTGGGTAGGCATTTCAGAGGCAGAAAACAAAAGTTAACTACAGAGAAATTACCTACAGGTGACCACCAACAGTGCCGATACAAATCATGCTCTATACAGCATAATCTCTGCATCTAGATATCCAGAAACCAATAAGTAATGCACATAAAAGTGTAGTTAGTGCCTCTACTGCACTGATGTCCTTAGGAATACAGAAATTAGTAACTAAATACTCACAAGTAATTGATGCAAACAATTATATATGTGCTTTTTCACAAAGCTCTGACTTCAGGAAATGATAAACTATATACAAATGCCTGTATCAACACCAGCCTTGAATATCAACCTTCTGCAAACACATGTATACATATCACACAACCTAAACACCTCTCTCTCTCTCTCTCTCTCTCTCTCTCTCTCTCTCTCTCTCTCTCTCT
>NC_034604.1:22976975-22999099 GCF_900095145.1 Mus pahari | reverse complement strand
TCTCTCTCTCTCTCTCTCTCTCTCTCTCTCCTTTCACTTGGCTTTAATTGTAGTTTTTTTAATTAGATATTTTCTTTATTTATATTCCAAATGCTATCCTGAAAGTTCCCTATACCCTCCCCCCNCCCTGCTCCTCTACCCACCCACTCCCACTTCTTGGCCCTGGCATTCCCCTGTACTGGGGCATATATAGTTTGCAAGACCAAGGGTCCTCTCTTCCCAATTCTTTTCTACTCTCAATCTAATTTGAGAGGTTGGTAGGTAGCATTCTTTGAGTTTAAAAACATATGTGTGCATTATAAAATGTATTGCATATGTTTTCACAAATAAAAAGTTGGTTTGTGTCCAAATCAATTAAGTTTGAGTAGTAATGTATGCATGCTGGTATTGTGATCCTGTGGGTGCTTTTGGATACCCCAGTAATGAATATAGTGTTTGCACAGCAATGATCTCTTGCTCTTTTGTAAATCTGAAGATTTGTTCCATTAGGCAGTTCGCGAAGAAAGGGGGAAAGGGGCTCTTCACAGTGAAATATGCCGCACTGAACATTCCAAGAAACTCCGGAGAAGATTATATACTCCTGACAGCCCAAATGTGATAAGTATATCAAGATTTACTGTCCCTTTATTAGTTTCTCTTACAAGAGAACACCACAGCTGCCAAGTCTGAATCATTACCCTCATTTTTCCTGATATAATCAGTACGAATATGGTGACTGCTTGGGTATTGCCTCCATGTGAGCTTTTCTAACTGAATAAGGTGAGATCAACCTTATTGTGGAGCTCACTGATTAGAGCTCTGATTAATGCCACTGCTTTTATTTTCATTTCCCAGGCTGAGATAATGCATATGCTCCCAAGTTACAGGGCCTGGTACTTGTCTCTGCATCCGACCCCCTCTAATATGTTTGCAGCAAGTTTTGCAAACCCAGAGCCTTCTTGCAAGGCTTAATTACTGCTGGAGTCTGCCTTTTCATCTCTCTTTTCTTTGCTACAACTTTATAGAGAAACAGAACGCCCTGAAGATACGTACTTTGTTTGTTTCACTATCTTCTACAATGTCCAGCCCCAGAGAACAGACAGGCCAGCATCTCCAAAGTACAGACATTTTACAAAGTCATTGGAATTCACCCAAAATGTACCCAAAAGATTTTTTTTTAACTGCTGTCTGAGGGGTGTTGCTGTTAAAGTCTAAAGACAACTGAACTAGGTGCATGAAGAATGCCTTCATTCTGTTCATCACTTCTCTAAGGAAAAGAAGATTTGACTCTGTATATAAAGTAAAGAAAACATGCCCACTGTCCCCAAGCAAGGGAAAGGACAGCAGAACAAGTCTGCTCAATGCTCAAAATGGGCATGTGGCCCTTTTAAGTGGATAGGGTCCTCTATCATAACCACACTCTTGTACACCTGGAAAAACTGAATTATATGGGAAAAAAGGAAACAGCTGAAAATGCAGATTAAAATCTTGACAAATGTGTCCATGGAGGGTACAAATTTCAAATGAACTTGCTAAGAGGCTCTTTGTTACCCTAAGTCCATTTGATGGGCAGTGCACTTCATAAATATTGGAAGAAAAGGAAAAGAACAGTTGGAGGAAACTAACACACCTTATCCTATAATAAAAGGGCTTAGAAAAACCTGTGGTCTGAAGATGTATGTAAATAAAGTTTTACTGTAACAAAGATAAAACAACTCCTTCCCATAGTGTCCTCACAGTATCGACTTCCATGTCAAACAATATCATAATTAATAAAACAGAGGTTGTTTGTCCATCAAAACCCTAGAAAATTATTGCCTGGTCATTTACAGGAAACTTTGACAACCTTTCTTCAGAGAAATTTAAATGGTCTAGTGATGTGCCTAACTTCAGCATATGTAGTGTTTGGGGTCCTCCTGAAAATTCTCTTAGCTCTTTTCTGTCCCCCCTTCTCCCTTCATCTGTACAATTTATTTTGATATGTTAGTCATATTCTTAGGCAGGCTGACTTCCATATGTTTATGTGCACTTTTCACTAGGACTTTACTCATGCTGTCATAATAGCCTCACATGAGTGAGAAATACTTATTTGAAATATGTGAGGCAGGGATCATGGAGGCATCTGACTTTAATGATTTGCTGGGGCCCGTGTGATCATGATTTGAATTGTGTACTGCTTAGTTACTACCAATAGCAAGACTAGGATAATAACTGAGACTATGTATTTTGAACATAACTAATATCCCTGCTTTTAGAGAACTTGGAGGTCAAGGAGAACTAGAGAAAATTCTGATCTAATCAATTCCTATGGCATAAAAGAGAAAAGGAAGAGGAATAAGGATAGAGGAAGAAAAATAGAAGGAGAAGAAGAAAAATGAGGAGGGAAGTAAGAGAGGGAGGGAGAAAAGGAAGAGAGACAGGGAAGAAAGGAAGGTCGTTAGTGTTTTGTGCTACTCAGGTGTAATTTTCAAGCTGTAAAATATAACCTCTGTGCTAGAACGTGTTAAGGATTCCCTCTGTCACTGACATTTGGAAGTGCCTAACAGGCTAAGTGTGCTATGACTCTTGTGGATGACAAAACCAGGAGCAATATGAATTTTGTGTATTAAAAATATGTGTACATATATTTTATGCATTAAGGGACTCTACTTCCTTTTCTTATAAATCTTATATATCCCTGGAAATGTGTTATTAAAGTGTGTTGTTAATTGTCATTCTCTCTATTTTAGGTACAGTTCAAATAAAGATGAGAACACCAAGACATAATCTACAGTGCAATAACCAATTGCCAACAAGATTATCACTGTATAAAGTGGATTAATTATAGCAACATTCTGTGTAAATTATCAGGCATAGAGAAGAATACTTTCCTGAACTGTTACACTTGTGTGTGTGTGTGTGTGTGTGTGTGTGTGTGTGTGTGTGTCTATGTCTGTGTCTGTGTCTGTGTGTGTTTCCTGTCACAGCTCTATTTCCCCACTGTGGCAGTGTGAACAAGTAGACCTACTGAAGACATGACTAGTCTTATAAACACAAGGGAGAAAACAAATTCAGGTTTCTCTCTCCTCTGTTTCTTTGCTATTTGACACAGCAATTCAATTATCTGGGGAGAAGAATCTGAGGAACACCACCATAGTGGAGTGATATCTTAGTCCCTGGACATGAGCCCTCTACCAGACAAAGAACCTCTGAAGTTGTACTTGTCCTGGGCCATAATTCTGAAAAATGAATTTATATTGTTCTTAAATTATCTATTTTGATATACTTTGATGAAACAGCAAAAATGGACAAAGACAAAGATTATCTATGATTTACTAAAATTATTGGAAAACAATTAAAACAGTGTTCAGCATCCTTAAAAGATTTCTGAAGAATATCTTAAAAAGAGAAAAAGTCTCATGTGTAGAACAGACTATAATAAAAAAAGACAAGCATATTACTATAGAGATGAAAATATAAATGGAAATTCAGTCACTAATGGGAGAAAAGTAAAAATACTACTAAAAATTGAAGAAGATGCCAGTAAGCGTCCTGTGGTTGAATCATAAGCATGAGAGTCTAAATTTATGTTTTGGAATATGTGTAAATGATCAGGACAGTATATCATGTATAAGGATAAGACAGTTGAATTTCTGGAGATTGCTGGCCAGCCAACCTTACCTTTTTAGCAACCTCAAGGATAATAAAGAAAATAACATAAAAATTGATAATTCACAGATGAGAAACAACATGTTTATGCTTGTGAATGAATGTTTATTTACATATTAATGAATTAGTATGTTTTACACAATTTTGATTATTTCAGATTTTATTCAAAATAGTCAGAAACCAGAAAGAACCCAGATGTCCCTCAATCAAAGAATGGATGAAAAAAAAGTGGTTCATTAACATAATGGATACTATTCAACTATTAAAAGACAACTACATCATGAATGTATCTGACAGAGACAGATATGGATCCTCACAGCCGAGCACTGAACAAAGGTCAGGAACCCATATGGAAGAGACAGGGAAGGATTGAAGGAATTGAAGGAGATAGCAACCCCATAGGAAGATCAATGTCAACTAATCTAGGCCCCTGGGAGTTTCCAGAGATTAAGCCACCAATCAAAGTGCATACCCCCCATGTAACCTGAGGTCATTAGCAGGTACACATGTAGAAGAGGGCTGCCTTCTCTAGCCTCAGTTGGAAAGGATGTGCCTAATCCTGTAGAGAGATGATGCCTCCTTTGTGGTGATACCTGGTGGGGAACACCCTCTCAGAAGTGAAGGAGATAGGAGATGGGGGAAGGAACTCTGGACGGAGGTAGAGTGAGTGGTGCAATTTGGGGATATAAATAAACAAAACAATAAGGAAAAAAATTAAAATTGTCTGAGATATAGTTAGTGTTGATTTCATGGGAAAGATGGTCACACATCTAAGAGTATTTAGATAGCAGTAATAGGATTCAATGGATTTTTTAAAATGAAGGTATAATGCTCTGTGGGTATGGAAAAATGTGTGGATCTGGGAGGACTGGTGGACGGCAGGAATGATGGATGTGTTCAAAATACAATCTATAGAACTCTAAAAATATTAATCGAGTCTATTTTAAGATAATATGAAGATAATCAGATCTAATTTCACTGTTATCAGTGTGATACAGAGATCCACAGATCTGATGAGGAGCCCCAATGAAATGGCTACATCTAAATGGCAGCTCCTGTACATGTAGCTCAGGAAATGTTGCTATAGGAGCATCAATATTGTAAGAGTCAGAGTACCAGGATGTTTACTATCAAATAGTCTTATACACATATTGTTCAAACACAAGTTCTGAAAAATTGTAATATCAACACACATGTTAAGCAAGAAGGAGGGATTTCATTGGTTCCCAATTCAAGACAGAGAATTATAGGCAATTAATGATTCCTGAGAGAAAGAAACAGTGTCTTCTAGTTATGAACCTGCTCAGTAGTTATTCAAATAAAAATGTTGAGTCCTGAACCCATATATACACAAGAAAAATGGATCCATTAGATTTTATTTACTTATTTGTGCACACATATACATATAAATATGAGTCTCATTAATGATCAAGAAAAAGAGATTACCAGTTAGAGAATGAAAGATGATGTAGAAGGGGTTGGAGGGGGGAGATGGAAAGTGGAAATTGATGTAATTATGTTTAGTTAAAGTGCTTATAAAAGGGATTACTGGTTTTTTGAAAGTGAACATTGAGCAAAATAAAGATGTAATTCAAAGGAAACTAGAGAACAGAAAGGAACTGCCTTTTAGAAAATGGGTAAGGATGACAGTAGAAAGAAGAGGGATGTGGATTCACTCACAATTTATAGATAAAACTCCAGGCTTTCCTCAGGAGTTGGAATTAAGAGGAACAACCATGTTTAGTTTTGAGGCTTGAATGATGCCATATTTATTCACTAAAGTAAGTGTTGGGTTCTGGGTCTGGGGATAAGTTCAGAGCTGTATTTTTAAAAAATATGTGATAGGATATCAAATAATATTTAGGACATGTCAAATAGATAATATTCTTGATCTTGTAGTAATTCTTTGTAGAGACTGGGGTATACATGTTGGGGTCCTCAGCTTGTGTTTCTTAGCAATGGACAGGAAATTTCCCCAGGAGGAATTTGTGGGTTACAAAATAGGTTTACTCTTGATGTGGGACTGGACAAGAAAACAATTGTCTTGGTTCTTAATCCTAGTATTTATTCTAGTGTTGCATGAATTTTTTTTCTAAAGCAAACTCTACATGTAACCGAGATGACAAACAACTCTGTGAAGTTTCCAGAGAGCGAGCCTTAAAAATGGACTGCCCTAGTCCCTAATCAATAAGAAGCTGTTTTGAAGACAGCTGTTATTTTCTGGTGTGGAATGCATCTCAGTATTTCCAGCTGAGTGGTTCTGGAGGCTGTTTCATGATTGCATTTTATGTTTCTTATTGAAGAGCCCACAATTACTATGCCATCTTTCACAGCAAAGGATGCTCCTGTGACCCACTATTGGCATTGCATAGATGCTACAGAACAGACTTTCCATGGAGTCTGTGGGATCTTGTCTCCTTTCTTAAAGACCTAACAAAGTAACAACTATTTTAATCCCTATTTACATATTTATATGCATCAAAGTCAAGGCATGAGTTCATTAAAGTATCCTATCAAGTCTTGTTTTCTCCAATTTCTAACTGTACGTATCATCATATATAATTTGTATTGTCACAAGTATTTGAGGACATAGAAAATACAAATTATTAATTTAAGGGGTTTTGTACATTTGACCTAATTTAGAAAATCACTAGAATACTTGATGTATATTTTATGCTTTGTTAATAATCTCTTTGAGTTAGGAAATTAAAGGATTTGTTCAATAGATACTATGTCTTCTACATACATTTATAAGTATATGTATGTATTTTGTCATCCATCATGTGGTACCTCTGAACTTATGCAAGTGTGGGGGAGAAAGAGAACAGTTGTCTAAAAATTAAGAATCTTTATTTGGGCAATTTTATTTTTTAACATATTACTGATAAAGAAATAAATCTTCAGTTTTTAACTGTGATATTTTAGAAATACCTCATAAAGGCCATTTTAATAGCTCTTGAAAGTTTTTATACAGATTGAAGGCCTTTCTTAATCTTTGAAATTTTGAAACTTTTTCACTGAAAAAATGTTGAATACTGGCAATTTTGCAAAGATTAGTATACTATAATTACCCTTTTATACATTAGCTTTCTATAATATATGGGGATGTGTTAAATGAGATTATAATTTATTGTTCCATAATTTGTGATATATTTACTGACATGTGCAGTAACTTTTATGTGCTATATCACTGGCTTTGCTCAGCTTGTTAGTAAATGTGAAATGCTACTCTAGTATAATATTCCTGATTTACGTGCCTCCTCATTATTTATATGGAATTTTGGCAAAGACTTATGACATTAAGATATATTTTCATAGATGTTCCTTAGTACAAATTATAAATATCTAGAATGAATGCATTAATTGAGAGACCTGAAATTCTACAAGAAAGCTAGAAAAAATAAACAAATTCAACAACAGGGCTGGATACAGCTTCTACAAATCAGTAGCTTTTGTGTACACTAAGAAGAAATATATGGAGAAGGAGATTGTAGATACAGTCCTATTCACCATAGCCTCAAGGAGAATAAAGTATCTAGAAATAAACCTAAGGAAGTTAAGATCCTAACATTTCTTAACCTGTACAAGATGTTAGCATTTTATCAAATTTATTGAAATGGGAATATATTCAACAATCATAATTTGGTCAATATTAAAGTTCACATAGCTAAAATTTGGAGTTTAAAAAAATGTGTTTGCTTTTCTGCATCATCTCTTTTAATTTCTGTAATTTTAGAAAACAAAATCATCATTGGTGAATGTCTTAAATCGGTTTATCTTTCAATAATGTGTTCATTATTTTCTGGGCCAAACATGCATGTAATTCTTCATCTGAGATAATAGTCCAATCTGATGTTTTGCAGTGATATATATATATATTCATTCTGTCTGTGCTCTTTTGTGTCTGTCTGTCTATCTATCTATCTATCTATCTATCTATCTATCTATCTATCTATCTATCTATCTATCCTCTTTACATCTTGTGCACTTTCTAGTCACCCCTTCCTACAATCCTTGCCCCTATATGACCTTCCCTTTCCCTCTGAGAAGATGGAGCTCCCCCCATCATCCTACTCTGGCACATCCTCTCCCCCTGAAATCAGTCAATGAGCCCAGTTAGGAAAACCTATCAGACCTACATGCAACAGCTTTTGTGATATCCCCCACTTCAGTTGTTTGGGACCCA
Organism: Mus pahari; assembly: GCF_900095145.1. Lineage (NCBI taxonomy): Eukaryota > Metazoa > Chordata > Mammalia > Rodentia > Muridae > Mus > Mus pahari. The sequence goes on along the minus strand of NC_034604.1, from coordinate 22,991,286 downwards.
CATGAAGACCAAGCTGCACATCTGCTACATTTGTTCATAGGGACCTAGGTACACCCTGAGTATGCTCTTTGTTGTTTCATTCTCTGGGATCCACAAGGGTCCAGGTCAGTTGAATCTGTTGGACTTTCTGTGGAGTTTCCATCTGCTTAAGGTCCCACAGTCCTTCCCTTAACTCTTCTAAAAGTGTCCACAAACTCCATTCACCATTTGGCTGCAGGACTCTGCATCCCTGCTGCAGGACTCTGAGTCAGCTGCTGGATAAAGCCTGTCAGAGGATAACCGTGCTAGACTAGTGTCTGAAAGCATGGCAGGGTATCATTAATAGTGTCAAGGATTTGTGCTTGCCAATTTCTGATTGGTCTCAAGTTGGGCCAGTTATTGCTTGGCTACTCCATCAGTCTCTACTCCATTGCCTATCCTTACATTTCTTGCAGACAGGATTAATATTCAGTGGAAAGTTTTGTGGGTGGGGTGATATACATTCTGCCCCACTTGGGTTCCTGTCTGAATACAGGAGGTGGCCACTTTAGGTTACATATCTCCATTGTTGTGAGTCACAACTAAGGTCACCCCATTTATTCTTGGGTGCCACCACTATGCCAGGTCTGTGTCACATCCAGGAGATGTTCCTACCTCCACACCTCTGTCAGTTGCAGCCTAGACTATTATACCCAGCAAAACTCCCAATCACCTTAGATGGAGAAAAGAAGATATTTTTAAAACAATCAAAATTCAAACAATATGTATCCACAAATTCATCCCTACTAGAAAATACTAGAAGGAAAAGTCCAACCCAAGGAATATAAGTACATGCAAGAAAACACAGAAAATAAGTAACTCATAACAGCAAAAGGGGGGATCAAAATAACAGGAAATAACAAGTACTGTTCATCAATGGACTTGATTTCACAGGAAAAAAGACATAGGCTAACAGAATGGATTCAAAAGCATGATCCATTATTACGCTGCATATAAGGAACACACCTCAAAAATAAAGATAGGTATTACCTCGGGATAAAGTGCTGGAAAAAATTTGCAAGGAAATGGATTCAAGAAGCAAGCTGGTGTAGCCATTCTAATATCTAATAAAATAGACTTTCAACCAAAATGAATTTAAAAAGACAAGGAAGGACACTTAATACTGACCAAAGGAAAAATCTACCATGAGGAAATCTCAAATCTGAACATCTATGCCTCAAACACAAGGGCACATACATTTATAAAAGAAATTTTTCTAATGCTTAAATTGTTCATTGAACACAACAAATGAGTACTGGGAGACTTCATACCCAACTCTCACCAAATGAGACAAAACCTAAATAGAGAAATAATGAAACTAACAAACATGAATCAAATGGACATAACAGACATTTGTAGAATACCTCACCCAAACACTTGCATGTCACAGATCCTTCACCGTAATTGACCATATATTTTCTCATAAAGAAAGAATGAACAAATACAAAAAAAATGAAATAATTTTTTATCTCATCAGACCACCATGATGGATTAAAACTGAACCTCAATAAAACAACATCAGAAACACCACAAAGCTTATCTACTCATGGAAATTAAACAACTCTCTCTCTCTCTTCTCTCTCTCTCTCTCTCTCTCCCTCCCTCTCTCTCTCTCTCTCTCTCTCTCTCTATATATATATATATATATATATATATATATATATATATCACATACATGTATACATACATATATGTGTATGATACATATATGTGTATGATACATATACATATATATGTATGTATACATATATGTGTATGATATATATGAATCCATTTATTCATTGTATTATATATTCATATATGTATAGATCACACAAATACACATGAACACAAAGAGATAAAATATTTTATCCATAATTGTTCTAAAATAGAAAAAAAATCACATATATCAATCAATAACGAAACTTGAAGAAAACAAGAAATTTGCTATAGAGGTACAGACTATTTCTTAGAAATTAATAAGCATTTGATTGAAAGCACAGTAAGCACATACATCAATTACCTGCAGAGACCTCAGAACGAGCAGAGAACTTGCTTACCATGAGTGCTTAGATACTATACCTGACTCACGAAGACCAGAGCAGTGGTTATAAGAAAGGACATGCATGAAATGCTAGTCATTATAAATTGTGCAAAATTTATATTCATAGAGAATAAAATAAAAGCTAAAAATGCTAGAAAATAGACAAAATGGTATTTACTTCTTCATATATTTCTTGGTAAGGTTTATTTATTTATTTTTTACATAGTTTGGTTGTAAGTTTTTAGTTAGGTAGTTACTTAGTTGGTTAGTTAGTTTGTATGCTTGCCTGTATGCAAATATATGTACCATCTGTGCCTTGTGCTAGGAGAAGCAAGGCCAAGATATTTAATGCCCTTTAAAGATCGAAAAGCTGACATCATGAATTTTGCAGGCAAATAGATGGAACTAGAAAATATAATCGTAAGTGAGGTAACTCAGACCCAAAATTAATAAGTGGATATTAGCAAAAAAAAAGAAAGAAAGAAAGAAAGAAAGAAAGAAAGAAAGAAAGAAAGAAAGAAAGAAAGAAAGAAAGAAGAAAGAAGAAAGAAAGAAAACAAGTACAGAATACCTAGGATACAATCCACAGTTAACAAGTTGACCCGCCCAAGTGAGGATGCTTCTATCTCACTTGGGAGGAAGAAAAAAACAATCAGAGGAGGCTGAAAGAGGGAGGAGTCTGAGTGGAACAGAGGAAGGGAAGGGAGAAGGGAAAGGGGGAACATGATCTGGTATGGGGGTGTAGGGAACCAGCAAGAAGCCCTGAGAGTCCGCACAATGAATGGGAGTATGTAATCTCAGCAAGTGGGTGGGAGATAGCAGGACCCTCTAGAATGTACCAGAGACCTGGGAGTTGAGAGACTCTCAGGATTCAAAGGGAGGTACTTTAGATGAAATGCCCAACAGTGGGGGAGGGAAGTTGCAGAGTCCACCTGCAGCATCACGTGGAGGGATGGGGTTGCCATCCTACAGCCAAAAGCTCTGACCCAGAATTATTGCTCCAGTCTAAAAGAACTGCAGGGACAAAAATGGAGAAGAGACTGAGGGAAAGAAGGTTCAATGACTGGTCTAAATTAGGATCCAGCTCCAGGGATGCCCCAAGACCTGACACTATTATTGATGCTATGATGTGCTTACAGACCTAGCATGGCTGTCTTCTGAGAGGCTCAACAAGCAGCTAACTCAGACTGATGCAAATACATACACCAACCATTGGAATAAAATCAGGAAACTCTGTGGTTGAATTAGAGAAAGGCTGGAAGAAACTGAGGAGGAGGCAACCCCATAAAAGACCAGCAGTCTCAACTAACCCTGACCCTTGAGATCTCTCAGACACTGAGCCACCAACTAGGCAGTATATACTAGCTGGTCCAAGGCCCCTGACACACATATAACAGAAGACTGCCTGTTCTGGCCTCAGTGAGAGAAGAAGCATCTAACAATTGAGAGACTTTAGGGCTCAGGGAGTGGATTGTCCTGGAGGGGGTCAGGGGTAGAATACATCCTCTTAGAGACAGGGGGAAAAAGAATAGGATGAGGAACTATAGGAGGACAAACTCGGGGCAGGGGCAACAAATGGAATGTTAAAAAAAAAAGATGGAAAAAGCCATAATACTGAGGTTACTGAGAGATTGTGTCTCCTTTTCAGCCTAAGTAGGAACTGAATAGGGGTAAGAATAGACATGATAATGTGGAAAAGGAGGAGACTGAGGGCCCATGCTAGGGAAGGGACCACCAATTGTTTATATAATATAAATAATCACTCTTACAAACATACATACTGGTGGCACTTTAGAAACTGAGCATTTTATGTTCAGGAATATATATGTATAAACATATACGCCTATAATAATAATTAATAAAAGAGTCCATGAATTTGAAAGAGGTCAAGGAAGCATATATGGGAGGATTTGGAGAGTGGACATGAAAGGGGAAATTCATTTTAACATAATCTCAAAAATAAAGGAAATAATAAAAATGTTAGTAAATAAAAGATTTAGAAAAGACCAAATGTCAAATATATTTAGCAAAAACTGAATATTCTTGATAAGACTTGAAAAACAGGCAAATAGTACAATGTTTAGTATTAGAAAAGATTAATTAAAGGAGTACATAAATGTGTTTTTAATTCCTTTATGGAGGGAAATACAATTAAAGATCTCTATTCTCTAACACATAGAACACTGCCATCTGAAAATACAGATCCTTTATCTCTGTTGCCTTGTTTGTTTTAATTTCACTCTCTTCTCTTCCTCTATTGCTCAGTCTGATCCTTCAATCACAATATTGACAAGGAGTGGGGTGGTGAACATCCCTGTCTAATCACTTCAGTAGGACTGATTGAAGACAAACACTTAGGATGATGGTGGTGAGGAATTTCCCATTCATATCTATTCCTGTTGAGATAAGTTTCCTCTAATCCCACATTCTCTAATACATCAATCTTGAAGATATATTTGAATTGGCCAAAGTCTTCAACTTCACTTTACTCATCTGCAGTGGTCTCTGAGCTTTGGGTGCCGGAGCTGTATAATTAAAATTATGTAAAAATGAATATCAAAATTACTATTATTTTAAAATTTTGAAAATATTACTAGACTTCTTCATATGCTTGAAAAACTAAAGAGAAAGTAAGTGCAATGACAATAATTAACACATTTTAAAGGATACTAATAAAGTTTTTTCCTAAAACAGTTGTATATCCAGTTTAATTCATAATACAAATACTATTTGCTCTTATTAAGAGCAAATTAATTCAGATAAATCAAGAAAACAATTGAGATCTTTTCATCTTCTGATTTCTTCAATTTCTCTCTTCAGTGACTTTAAGTTCTTGTCATACAGGTCTTTCACTTGCTTGGTTAAAGTTACACCAAGATATTTTATTTTCTTTGTGGTTCTTATTAAGGGAGTTATTTCTCTAATATCTTTGTCTCTCTGTCTCTCTCTGTCTCCCCCTCTGTCTCTCTGTCTGTCTGTTTCCTGTTTCTAACTGTCTCTTTTCTCTTTCTTCTCTCTCTTCTCTCTCTCTCTCTCTCTCTCTCTCTCTCTCTCTCTCTCTGTTTAATATTTATATACAGTAGGGCTACTTACTTCTTTGAGTTAATTTTGCATCTGGCCATTTTGCTGAAGGTGTTTATCAGCTGAAGTAGTTATCTGGTTTAATCATTGGGGTCAATTATGTATATTATCATATCAACCACAAATAGCAATACTCTGACTTCCTTTTCAATTTATATACACTTGATCTCTGTAGTGCCTTATTGCTCTGGTTATAATATCAAACACTATAATGAACAGATTGGGAGAAAGTGAGCAGCCTTGTTTTATCCCTTATTTTAGAGGAAATGCTTTAAGTTTCTCTTCATTTAGTTTGAGGTTGGCTCTTGGGTTGCTGTATATTGCTCTGATTATATTTAGGTATGTGCTCTGTATCCCTGATTTCTCTAATAACTTTAACATGAGGGGGCATTAGATTTTATCAGAAGCTTTTTCTTTTTTTTATTAGATATTTATTTTATTTAAATTTCAAATGTTGCACCCTTTGCTGGTTTTAGCTCTGAAAACCCGCTATGCCCTCCCTCCTTCCCCTGCTTACCAACCCACCCAGACCCTATTCCTGGACCCTGCATTCCTCTACACTAGGATATAGAGCCTTCACAGGATGAAGGGCCTCTCCTCCCATTGATGACTAACAAGGCCATCCTCTGCTACATATGCAGCTAGAGCCATGAGTCCCACCATGTGTACTCTTTGGTTGGTGATTTAGTCCCTGAGAGCTCTGGGGTACTGGTTAGTTAACCCCTTCATCTCCTTGGGTTCTTTCTCTAGCTCCTTCATTGGGGACCCTGTGCTCAGTCCAATGGTAATCTGCAAGGATCCACCTCTGTATTTGTCACACATTGGTGAAGTATCTCCAGAGACAGCTATCAGGCTTCTGTCAGCAAGTACTTGTTGGCATCCGCAAAAGTGTCTGGGTTTGGTGACTGTATATGGGATGAATCCCCAGGTGGGGCAGTCTCTGGATGGTCAATCCTTCAGTCTCTGCTCCACACTTTTACTGTAACTTCTTCCATGGGTATTTTGTTCCCCTTTCTAAAAAGGATTGAATTATCTACACTTTGGTCCTCATTCTTCTTGAGTTTCATGTGCTTTGTGAATTGTATCTTGGGTATTCTGAGCTTCTAGGCTAATATCCACTTATCAGTGAGTGCATATCTAGTGACTTCTTTTGTGATTGGGTTACCTCACTAAGGATGATATCCTCCAGATACATCCATTTGCCCAAGAATTTCATAAATTCATTGTGTTTAACAGGTGAGTAGTACTCCACTGTGTAAATGTACCACATTTTCGGTATCTATTCCTCTGTTGAGGGACATCTGGGTTTTTATCAGCTCCTGGCTATTATAAGGTTGCAATGAACATAGTGGAGCATGTGTCCATATTACATGTTGGAGCACCTTCTGAGATATGCCCAGTAGTGGTATTTGTGGGTCCTCAGGTAGTATTATGTTCAGTTTTCTGAGGAACCACCAAACTAATTTTCAGAATGGTTGTACCAGCTTGCAATCCCACCAGCAATGGAGGAGAGTTGCTTTTTCTGCACAGCCTCACCAGTCTGCTGTCACCTGAGTTTTTGATCTTAGCCATTCTGACTGGTGTGAAGTGGAATCTCAGGGTTGTTTTGATTTGCATTTCCCTGATGACTAAGGATGTTGAACATTTCTTTAGGTGCTTCTCAATCATTCGGTATTCCTCAGTTGAGTATTCTTTGTTTAGCTCTGTACCCCATTTTTAATAGGGTTATTTGGTTCTTTGGAGTCTAACTTCTTAAGTTCATTGTATGTATTGGATATTAGCTCTCTATTAGATAGAGGATTGGTAAAGATCTTTTTTCAATCTGTTGGTTGCCTTTTTGTCCTATTGACTCTATCCTTTGCCTCACAGAAGCTTTGTAATTTTATGACATCCCATTTGTTGATTCTTGATCTTAGAGCATAGGCTATTGGTGTTCTCTTCAGGAAATATTGCTCTGTGCCCATGTGGGAAACTTGAAGCAATTCCATTAAAATCAGGGACTAGACAAGGCTGTCTACTCTCTCCCTACCTATTAAATATAGGACTTGAAGTTCTAGCCAGAGAAATTAGACAACAAAAAAGATATCAAAGGTATACAAATTGGAAAGGAAGAAGTCAAACTATCACTATTTGCAGATAATATGGATAGTATACATAATTGACCCCAAAAATTCCACCAGAGAACTCCTAAACCTGATAAACAACTTCAGCAAACTAGCTGAATAGAAAATTAACTCAAATCAGTTGCCTGCCTCTATACAAAGAATAAACAGGCAGACAAAGAAATTAGGGAAACAACACCCTTCATAATAGTCACAAATAATATAAAATACCTTGGTGTAACTCTAACTAAGCAAGTGAAAAATCTGTATGATAAGAATCAAGTCTCTGAAGAAAGAAATCAAAGAAGATCTCAGAAGATGGAAAGATCTCTCAATCTCCCATGTTCATGGATTGGAAGGATTAATATATCAAAAATGACCATCTTGCTGAAAGCAATCTATATATGTAATGCAATCCCCATCAAAATTCCAACTCATTTCTTCACTGAGTTAGAAAGGGCAATTTTCAAATTCACCTGGAATAACAAAAAAACCTAGGATAGTGAAAACTATTCTCAACACTAAAGAACTTCTGGTGAATTTACCATCCCTGACCTCAAGCTGTACTACAGAGAAATTGTGATAAAAACTGCCTAATATTAGTACAGTGACAGGTAGGTAGATCAATGGAGTAGAATTGAAAACCCAGAAATGAAACTGTATACCTATGGTCACTTGATCTTTGACAAAGGAGCGAAAATCAGCCAGTGGAAAAAAGACAGCATTTTTAACAATGGTGTTTGCTCAACTGGTGGTTAGCATGTAGAAGAATGGAAATTGATCCATTCTTATCTCCTTGTACAAAGCACAAGTCTAAGTGGATCAAGGACCTCCACATAAAACCAGATACACTGAAACTAATAGAGGAGAAAGTGGAGTAGTGCCTCAAATGCTTTTTCAGTGTCTAATAAGAATACCATGTGGTTTCTGTTCTTCATTTTTTCAGTTTGTTTATACAGTAGATTAAGTTGATGGATTTTCATATATTGAACTATCCCTACATACCTGGGAGGAAGCCTACTTGATTTTGATGGATGATGTTTTATACGTGTTTCTGAATTCAGATTGTAAGTATCTTAATGAATATTTTTGCATCAATGTTTATCAGAGAATTCAGTCTCAAATCCCCTTTCTTTGTTGAGTCTTTGTGTGGTTTAGGTATCACGGTGACTGTGAGCTCATAGAATGAGTTTGACAGTGTTCCTTCTGTTTCAGTTTTGTGTAATAGTTTGAGGAGTATTGGTATTAGGTTTTCTTTGAAAGTTTGGTAGAATTCTGGACTAAAACCACCTGTCCTAGGGCTTCTTTGGTTGGGAGACCTTATTTATTTATTTATATCTTTATATCTTTATTTATTTATTTATTTATTTATTTATTTATTTATTTTGTTTTTTTTTCAAGACAGGGTTTCTCTGTGTAGCCCTGGCTGTTCTGGAACTCGCTTTGTATACCAGGCTGGCCTCGAACTCAGAAATCCACATGCCTCTGCCTCCCAAGTGCTGGGATCAAAGGCATGTGCCATCGGTGCCCTGCAGTTGGGAGACCATTTTTATTTCTTTAGGGATTATGGGTCTGTTTAAATAGATCACCTGATCTTGATTTAACTATGGTAAGTGGTATTTGTCTAAAAAATTGTCCATTATGTTAAAATTTTCTAACTTTCTGGAATACAGTCTTTCAAACTAAGACTTAATGATTCTTTGAATTTCCTCAGTGTCAGTTATTATACATCCCTCTTCACTGCTGATTTTATTCATTTGGGTCCTGTCTCTCTGTCTCTTGCTTACTTTGGCTAAGAGTTTGTATATCTTGTTGATTTTCTCCAAGAATCATCTCCAAGTTTTTTTGATTCTATGTATTGTTTTCTTTGTTCCTAACTGATTGATTTCAGTCTTGATTTTGATTATTTCCTGGGTTCTACTCCTATTTCATGTACTTGTTTCTTTTTTTCTTGAGCTTTCAGCTGTACTTTTAAATTGCTGGTATGAGAACTTTCTAGGTTTTTATGGAGGCAAATAGTGTGAACTTTTCTCTCAGCTCTGTGTTCCATATATTTAGGTATATTTTGCCATCATTTTCATACAGACTTCTAGAAAGTCTTTAATGTCTTCTTTATTTTTTCCTTGACCTAGAACACATTTTTGGTCGTGGTTTCCCATAGTAACACTCTCACAATGTGTTGATCAAGATGTGACCACTGTTTAGAAGTCTCCAGTTCTCTTCTGAATTCAAGTATGTGAAAAGTCTTACTAAAGCATTGCTGCAGACTGGAAAGAACTTTAGGAAAGAGCCAGATATATAGGCATATCTCACTTCTAGGCAAAATCTGAAGGAAGGGTGGAAGGGAGGAAGGGAGGAAGGGAGGAAGGGAGGAAGGGAGGAAGGGAGGAAGGGAGGAAGGGAGAAAGGGAGAAAGGAAGGAAGGAAGGAAGGAAAGAAGGGAGGAAAGAAGGGAGGAAGGAAGGAAGGAAGGAAGGAAGGAAGGAAGGAAGGAAGGAAGGAAGGGATAGGGAAGGAGTTAGAGAGGGAGGGAGAAAGAAAGAAAGAAAGAAAGAAAGAAAGAAAGAAAGAAAGAAAGAAAGAAAGAAAGAAAGAAAGAACAGGTGAAGAAAGGAAGGCGGGAAGGAGGAAGGAAGAGAGAGGAAGGGAGGAGCAGAGGGAAGGAATTGAGTAAGGAATGAAAGAAGGAAAACATGAAGGAAAGAAGAAAGAAAGAAGGAAAAAGAAAAGAAAAAGAGAAGAGGGGAAGAAAGGAAGGAGGGAAGAAGGAAGGAAAAAAGGAAGCAAAAACACTTCATGATATTTTCTGGCCTCTTTTTTCTCACTTGTTAGCTCTAAAACCCTGGTATTAAACATGGTACAGAAAAACATGAAAGGCTTCCAGTAGGTAATGCCTGGGCCTATGATCTTACATGCCCTGATAAAGTATCTGCACAGGCCTATACGGTGATTTCAGAGATAATCTTTCATTTTGCAAAATAGGGATCAATCTAGTCTTCTTAATAATGTATTATTTAGAATCTTTATATGAACTGTTGTCCTTCCCAATGAAATTTTTTCACTACCCTGTTCCATATTTTTTAAGAGTTTAGCTTAAACAGTAACTTATCAGAAACTTCAAACACAATCACATTCCACAAATTAACCTCATTCCCCATTCAGTATCTTCTGTGTATATCAATTACATATTTATGTCAATCATTTACTTACTGATATATTTGTCCATTTTGGTCTCCTCCTTGGTGCCTGAAAAACAATCCTAGATGTACCTGTTTATCTGCTTGCTTATTTGGTTTTCCTTTCAGTATTTAAATCTGAGCTTGGAACATAAAAAATAAACAAAAGTCTTGTCTTGAATATTTATCAATTTAGTAATAACTATTGTTCCTTTTATTTTAAAAGATTTATTTTATTTATGTGAGTACACTGCCTCTATCTTCAGACACACCAGAAGAGAGCATCATATCCCATTACAAGAGGTTGTGAGCCATCATGGGGTTGCTGGGAATTGAACTCAGGACCTGGGGAAGAGCAGTCAATACTCTTAATCACTGATCCATCAATCTAGCCCTATTGTTCCTTTTATATTGAACATGTTTACTTGCTACCTTCATGGAATCAAAGTAACAAGTAGATTTAACAGTAAGTAGGTAGTTATAGCATTATTTTAACTGGTTTCTCTACATCTTGGGGGATGGCATGTATGGTGTGAGCAGCAACAGAGCAATAGAGTACTCTGCAAGAATGTTCAATGACTTTAGAAAGTAGGTTTGGCCTCCCCTAAAGTACTAACAAAATAATCTAGTGTAAAAATTAATGTTTATATGCTCATAAAAATAATAACTCCATACAAGCCACAGCAAGTGTCCCCATATATAAAACAGTCTTAGGCCTATAGCTTAATGTGTAAGATGTCTGTAGATACACCACTTGTGGAAACTACAAGATGCATGAAATTGCTAAAAAGTGCTCTGATCCTGGGAGCATAAAAGGCAAATATGAGATAAAACCCACTAGAGCTGTTTTTCTGCCTTGTGGTGTTAATTAAATGTCAATACTCCCTTTCTTGAGAAGGTCGGAATTAAATTCATATTCTCCTCAGAGAAAGGCAGGATCAGAAAGTTGAAGTCACCTGTGTAAGCTGCCACACTTTTTTTTTTTTCAAAATTCCTAAGAGTGATTTTTTTACATTTATGTATTTCTCAACCATTGCTTAAAGTTGTAATTTGTAAAACACACTGTGTACATTTTATTCAAGTGATATATTTTCCCATTTCATAGAAGTTAACATTGATGCATTTAGGGTTAGGTATATTTTAGTGTTGTTTGGTGCAATGTTAAAATTAAATATATATCTTTTAGTGGAAAGAAGAGAATTCGTTTAAGAGAAAAAAATCTACAGACTTATAAAATGAGGTAGTTGTTATAGATGATTTAAAATAAACCCAGCAGAAAATCTCAATAGTATGCAACATTTAAGGTGACTGAAACATGTAATTATGTAAAGTCTTAGAGCCCAAGATCTGTGTCAGTCCCTATCTATTCAAAGGTTACCCTGGAACCAAGAACAGTTTCAAGGATACCTAACAATTAACAGTATTGAAAGAGATGAAACTAGAAGTGTCTGTCAAGAAATCTCAATGCTAAGATAAGTATCCTAAAAATGGGGATAAATTGCAAGTTTCAAAAAGGGGAGATTTCCAGAGAGGAAGAGAAGCTAGTTGTAAAGGGAGGTATCATGATAGCCCTGCACTGGGAGAAATGGAGGGGATTCTGTAAGTAGTCTTATGATCATTTTACACTTGATCTATACAATTCTTCCTCTCAACATAGGAACAGTCAAAACAAAGCATACCTAAGACATGGGATATGGAAAAAAAAAAAAAAAAAAGCCCTCAGACAGTGTGACTAAGGAGAAAGCCCAGATATATTCCTATGTTAACATCTTTAGAACCCCTACACTGCAGAGATGTAGCCTCCAGCAGCCAAGGTTTACTGGATTCCTGAAAGGAAAGTTGGAGTTCCATGGAAAGGCGGTGAGAGAAATAATGAGCCAAGAGAAAGTTCTCTGATCAAGGGCCAATGTTTACTTATGAGTCTGAGCTTATAAAGGGGGAGGGGATCCATCCCCCACTATGTCATAATTTTGTGGTTGTCTGGACAGAATCTATCAGGATAACAAGCTTAGCTGCTCACCAGGTAGCTTCATGAAGGAAGCTGCAGAGGTGGCAGACAAAAGACTTTACCTAGGTTGGAAGACTCCACCCTAGGTGAGCCAGCAACTGTGGCAAACAAGGTCTGAGCCAGCCTGCTCAAGGCTGGGGGGAGGGCACACAGAGACAAAGAGATGGTTTTGAAACACAGAGGGTAGCCATCTAGAGTGGGAATGTGGGAATGACTTCACCAAAAACACAGGAGGAGCTCAGTGCAGTTGTCAGGATAGGGCACTTGGGAGATGGGAACGGAGTTCTGCATCTGCTGGCAAGGGCACTCAGCTGGAAGCACAGGCCTGCATGTGCAGTGATTATCTTAGTACAACTGACAGCCCCAGAATTCCATAGAGAGTCACAACTTTGTATTAAAGTGATGATTCTGGGAGCAGTAATGGATTGAAAGAATGTATAAATACAAAGACCACAATAACAAGCGAGTGACATCAAGTATTAAAGGAAGGAGGGAAATGATATCACATATGGAAATGTGCATTTCAATAAGCATGAAACCGCAAGAACAGCGTAAAGAAGAGTTAATATACAGGAACAATTTCCTATTTAAGTCTTAGGAACCTATCAGAGGTTAAAATTAAATGTGGACCTTGTGGTGATGTGAAATGTTGGCAATAAGACAAAAGCTGAAAGAAATGACCCTATACAGGTGTAAAGACTTTGTGACCAGTGACATGTAATCATGAAATAGATCATGATAAATTAAAATTTTATATTATAGTCTTAAATCACATGTAAATAAAGATTCTTTGGCCACAAGTCTAACAAAGTAGATAGAACAGAAAAATAAATAATAATTAAAAGAAAGTTTCAGTATTAAGGTTGGCCATTCTTGTTTGCTGGGATAAAGGTATATGTTCTAATTTTCTTTTGTGGGTTTTGTTAATGGATTTACAATTTAAAATGATAAGATTTATAAACGTTATAGAGAAAAAGTCAGCATAGGAACTTTGCGAAGGTCATGAAACATCCCTCCAGAAAGGATTGGCTAATTAGCATTTCTCAGACCTCAGGGTGGGAAAGGACCTGAGGGTGGGGCCACATTCAGCAGGGCTGACCATTGCTCACCTTCTGACAAGGGAAGTCCTTTTCACTGCATTCCCTAACGACCAATCAGTTTAAAGGGTGCACTGTTCCGTCAATCATGTTGTGCCTAGTTGCTAATGCTCTGTTCTGACCCTGCAAACCATATGAAAACTCACCGAACTGCTTGGAGGTCACTGCCTCTCTTTCAGGTTTGGGACTACAACCCCAGTGTACTGGAACAATAAATTCCTCTTGCTTTTTGCATCGATCCTGGCTCCATGTGTTTCACTCAGGGGGTCCCCAGTAAGCTAAGGCTCCCTGGAGTCTTACAGTAGAAGATTTGAAGTTGGATAGTGAGAAGTCAAACTTTGATCCATAGAAAATTTATTAATTAAGTAAGCAAATTATCTGAACAACAGCAAAAAATAAACAGGATAAAAGGCCTGTCAGCCTGGAACATGCACACATAGCCACACCAGCAAAGGCAGCAAAGCACAAAAGAACTCAAATCCAATAGGAGCAGTGAAACTCATTCTCCACATGAGCTGTTTGAACAAATTTTCTCAGTAACTAGGAAAAAAATCCCCAACATGTGGAAACAAGAGAAACTATGAGTAAGAACAATACTTTTAATAAATGTGACCTGAGGTGGTCTGATACATAGAGTTTCAGCAAACACATGCACGTATACACACACACACACACACACACACACACACACACACACACAACTTCAGGTTTACATGGAACCAGATGCTAAGGGTTGTATATGTATATGCATGTATGTGTAAGTGTATGCTTACATGTATGATATGTATGATGTAGTATGCGTATAC
>NC_034604.1:22938460-22974685 GCF_900095145.1 Mus pahari | reverse complement strand
AGCTGCCTTGTTTGTTTGTTAGAGCACAGGACATCAGCGCTATCTTGTAATGGCGAATGTGAGGGCGGCTCCCCACAATTCTCAGTGTATCTGTATATTTCTTACTACAGAGGACTTAATGTAATTTTCAACTAATCATTAAAATAGACATATTTATGACTGTTTGAGCAATCTTCTTTTCTCAAGTTATTGAGACTAATTAAGTGTCTTTTTTATTTGGGTCCTCCTCTAGGGCTTCATCACTAATGTGTACAGCTTTGTATATCTTACTACATTTATGATCACACAATACAATATGGGAAGGATGGGCTTTAACAAAAGATTTATTTTAATTATATTATGTATGTGGGTGTCTATGTGAATGTGTACCATGTGTACATTGTCCACAGAGGCCAGAGAAGGTACTTGATCCTCTATAGTTGGTGGTACAGGGATTTGTGAGAAGCCTGATATGGCTGCAGGGAGTTGAACTGAAGTGCCTCAGAAACACATTTAGCACTATTAACTGCTAAGTGGTCTTTTTAGCCCCATTGTAATTATTTGTTATAAATTATAAATCCTCCCTAGTATTTTTTAGTTATTTTTTGTCCCCATCCTTTCTCTTGTTACATTTATTTTGACACTATACACTTATTTCATGATTATTATGGCCTTGCTGATTGCTAACTTGGCTGTTTAGAATGTATCTTCAGAAGGGGGGCAATCAAATATAGTCTACATTTATGTTACTGTTATTTTGAAAACACGTAAAATATACATCCATGTACTTCTTGTAATCTCACATTTCTGGAAAAACTTTTAATCTGACTTGCACATTGTTCACTTATGATGAAAAAATTATTATAGTAATTATAATCATATTAGTTGTTTTACCATATTTTCTGTGATTGCTAACACCTGGGTTCTGTAAAATCAGTTTTAGTTTTGTATATCAGCAGTGCAATTCCTTTATTTACTTATTTAATTTATTTATTTTATATCTTTTGTCACCTCTTATAGTTAGTCTGGACTTGTGGTTGTTTAGTAAAATGCTGAGGTAAAAAAGCAGTTATCCTTTTAAATTGATATGTAAGACTCAATGAGCCTTACATCTGGGATGTCCCCACCATGCAATTACTCGCAAGGTCTTTCAGAGGTCATCTTATGTTCTCTAAGGTCACACAGATACACATACAAACACAGACACACACACATACACACACACACACACTCACATACACCTCTACTTGTTAAATTAACACACACATTTTAGTTTATCTTGATTTTACCTGACTGGGGAAGATACGCTGTGACTCTATATTCCTGTAGTAACAGTGTGCACCTGGAATGAGGGTTTGTTGCATAGGGGAATGTTTATTTCTCAAGATTGAGTCTTTCATTGCTCTTTATCTTAAAAAAAAAAAAAAAAGTCTTTTTACATTCTACTGTTTTTCATCTCCCTTATTTTCAGTAATATACTGCATTCTTCTTATCTTTAAAGCATGCCATCATGATACAAGTTGAGAATATATGCAGGTTCATGTATGCATGTAAAAACCCCAGCACACAGTACTCAAGACTGAAGCAAGGGTATACTGTGTTAAAGCCAGTCTTGGCTACAAAATGATATACAGTCTCCATACTCTGTATACCAAAGAGATTAGTGGCACAAGGTCTTTTTAATTTGTCTTTCCTGAGTGGCAAAGGGACTTATTTTTCTGAGAAATTCACTGTTTACTGTTCTTGTCCCACAAGGCCCTTTTTCTAGCAGAGATGGGGACAATGTCAAAGAATTTCTACTTAGTCTCCTGTTTGTGTTTTTTTTTTTTCTTCTCTTGTATAAGGTCTTCAACAAAATGCTTATTTGCTGAAACTCTTATTGTAACTATACTGTTCATCCTAAAAGTATTTTATTACATTATGTAAAGATGCATAAAATGTAAAACATAGTTGTCAACTAACCTATGTACCATCTAAAACAACTTTATTATTTTATTAGATCATCACAAATTAGTGCTTAAAAATATTTTTCCTATTTACAGATACATAAAATGAGAATTAAAAATGTTTTAATATAATGGAGCATAAAATTTCATATGAATAACAAAATGTTCATAATAAGAATACAAGATGACTGAACAAATAAAGCAGGCAGTATTCGTTCATCTACATGGGTTTAGAATCTACTGTGAATTCTGTGATAAGAATGCAAAGAATAAAGTACAAATCTCACAAATGTGTTTTTTTTTTCTCATTTACTCCTAGTTCTTCTATTTTCAAGTCTGTCTACTTGTTAAATAGCTGGTGATTACATCAAAAATAGATAATAGATTTTCTAGTGGTGTAGATGAATTGGTAGGGCTAGTTAATGCTATATATAATTTCAAAAAACATATATAACAAAAGCAACCATTTGATGGTAGTGAACATAGAATATATGCTCATTATTGAACACTACATGTTACATACATCAACGAGGTTGAGTACAGAGCTATACTGCTGTGACGTTCTTAAGAAAGTCATTGTGTGAACTTAGAGCCAAAGTGAGATGTTGAGTTGAAAATTTATATCATCTAGAATGTACCAGAATGCTAAGAGAAAATGTACTCCAACTTTAAAAAAGAAAAAAAACTAACCATGCTATGATATTTTCTTTATGAATATATAGTCTTTAAAGCCATATCGTGTGTCAATATGTTCATAAGATCAATATTCAGATTTATTTTTTTTTCTTTGCAGGTAATTTTTTATTCCTTCCAAAACACATTTTTTTTTTCACAGCACTAAAATACTCACAATCATCAAAATCCACAAAGCCCTTACAATACACATGTTGTCAACACTTTTCTTATAGCCAAATCACTGGTTGAATTACAGCCCTTCTGAGGTGATCATGATAAATATTATCAAAGCTATACTACTTGATTGGGGGAAAACATGGGAGTGTTTCTTGTCTAAGTAAAAAGAGTCAAAGATAGTGCTCCATTATTGGGGCTGTGTGTTACCTGTCCAGATTAAAACATGGTCCATTTCTACTCCTGTGTGCTCCCTCAGAGTGAAAGCTGGAATTTCACAGTCAGTATGTCATGCATTTCCAGGATCTATAGGAAAATGAAAAGCTTATTTAGAAAACTGATGCTTTAATACTCAAAGGACAGAAAATTCTGGTTCAGTGACTCATTTGTACCCTTCATTCTTCATTATATTAATTAGTAGCAATGGACAATTTATCAACACACTTGAAGTACAAATTTCAGTAGCATAGGAAGCAGATAAAATGTTAAGTTTCATGATGGAGCAGATTTGCACTGACACTTTTTTTTCCCTATTTGTTCCAGATTTCTCATAGTTCGGACAATGTCAAGCATAGGTAAGGGTGACGTGGACTTCAGCCTGGGTTGGTTCTAATTGAAGTGATCCATCACCAACTTCTTGAAGCTGTATGTTTGTTAAGTCTGATGAAAACACCAATCTTACGGTCTTGTGGAAAATATCTAAAGAATATGTATTAGAGACTTTGGACATGATCTCACAAAACGGACATTAAATACTTTTATTTAAAATTTGAAAATTATGATTTTGTTATTATTTGCATGTCTTTCGATATTATTCTCTGGTTATTTTTACATTATTGTATCAGTATTGGGAGAAGTGTTCTCACAGCTGGAGGTCAAATTTTATATAAATGAATAAATGCAATAAATGTGTCAAATCTCTCTATCCTGTGATCTATCTTCAGACTATAAGGTTTGATCAACTGCCATGCAGTCAGAATCAAGTACATAAGTTCCAAATAAAAGGGTGATAAACATTTTTAATATGAGAAATTGAGGGCCTTCCCCAGGCTGTTAGTAGTGAATCACTGCTAGCCTAATGCAATAAGATTATATTCAGAGAAGAGCTTGTAAAAAACGCTTTGACATACTAGAGCCACTAAAAATTATTAAGATTAATTGGAGTCATAGAATCTCAAGAAGTCTGAGGAAAAAAATGAAATAATTCAGTCCAAATATCAGCTGCTATGACGTGAGTTACAAATTTTCGACCCTCCTGCTGTTTTGACATTGTGTGGCCCCAGCTACTCAGCCTCTCTTTGCAGTTCTATAAGGATCTGAAGCTTTAATACTGTGCCCTCCTGAAGTTTCATTTGCAATGGAGACATCAGGCAGGATGGAGTAGCTATGTGATTCTGTTCTCCTTAAAAACATATTATCCCCTAATGGTATCTTCTCACCTTCCCACCCTTCCTGGGAGAGAATGGTCTATGGCAGTTTAGAAATATGCGCTGTAAATTGGCAGGCACAAGCACCCTAAAAGACTATAAAATAAACATGAATCCCCTTTGAAAAAAAATCTTTGTATTTTCATCACATCCCTTGTAAGCTAACACACTGCACTGTTTACAGTCTACCACTACAATATATTTTGAAACGATTACCTTCTTCTGAGTCGTTTGTGTCATAATGTTCTCCATAGGTACCCATAAAATGAAAATGTAAGCCGTTTTTATTGGCCACACTACATCTTAATTGAAAATATTAAGGGGGATTGCTCTCATACTGATTTTCCCTCTATTTAATTGGCTAATCATATGATATTTTTAATGGAATAATCGTGAAAGAAAATATGAATCTAATTTAAATTCAAACTGGATTTGGGATATTTAAGAGATTATCCCAGAGTAGCAGAGGGTGCATGAGGCAATAAACATCTGCTCAGTCCTGACCACTAGCCTTCATGTTTATGAGCTTGGGGGATATTTATTTTCAGGAGACATGATTCTCTACATTTGGGCTTCAGCTGTTTTACTGCTGTGATTTTAGCGAAAAAAAATTAAATTTATCAGCAGATTTTTATCCATTTTTTAACCTCTTTTCTGCACTCCCACACAAATGCAGTTCTTAAAAAATGGAAAATTATCTCCGGGAATCACTTTACTGAGATGAAAAAAAAAAATTCAACCATTAATTTATTGCTTGCTACAGAAAAGTGTAAACAGATGAGCCAAGCTAGTAAGAGCTAGGCATGTTGTCGTGTAATATGATGGCAGCTTTAACAATAGAAATTTAATTTCATCTTGATATTCATTGATGTGCTTTTGACTACTTCACATAGATGTGATATAGAAGATCTACTACAAGTTGAACAAAAGATCGCAACTACTGCAAAGTGTTGGTACCAGTGAACATGAAAGGCTATAGGCTTATGAAGATGATTCCTCCTGTTTTAGAAGTCTCAACTATAGCAGCAACAACATACAAGGCACTACAAGTTCACCATTTGTTTGTTGCAGGTGATGATGTTGTAATAGTAACTAGAGGTGGTGTTTACAAGCATCCTGTTATGTACCCCAGAGCATGTGAAAGAATTTAGTGGTAGAGTCCTAATTCTAGAATGTTGGGTCTCGCCCGCCTCCCACTAAGCATTGTATTGCGCCCCTTACAGACACACTAAGAGTTGCTTCCCCGGAAGTCCAAGAACACAGCGTCCTCGGACCGCCCACTGTCAACGCCCACTCGTCGCCCGGACCAACCACCAATGTCATCATGCCTACTCGATTGGACCCGCCTTCTGGACACAGCTCCGCTGAGGATTGGACCGCGCGCCATTGGGACATTGCACTTTGCACCATCGGGACATTGCGACGATGCGGCGCTGAGAGACACACTCAGCAGAGACAATGGGACATGTGGGAGAGGGTTGGGTTCTCCCGCGTGTAATTAATAAATAGTATTCTTTCTTGTAGCTCATCTCTATTTCAGGAAGCTTAGCTCTGCAGTGCGAACCCATCCCAAGGTGTTTTCTGCCCACGCAGACATGGCACCGGTCTGCGTGATGCAGGAACATTACACTAGAAGGAATTCCAGAAAGTTCATGAACACACTTGCTGCTCCTCTCACAGCATGTGGTGGTTTGCGTATGCTTGGCTCATAGGTACTGGTACTATTAGAAGGTGTGTCCTTGTTGGAGGATGTGTGTCACTGTGATGTTTGGCCTTTTGTAGTTTTCTCCTATGCTACATCATTACCCATTGTGGTAAGAGAGCTTCTTTCTAGCTGCCTGAGGATGCCAGGCTTCTCTTGGTTGCCTTTGGAAGAAGATGTAGCAGGGACTACATCCTCCAGTGCAATGCCTGCCTGTATGTTGCCATGCTTCCTGCCATGTTGATAATGAACTGAACCTTAGAACTTGTAGGCCAGCCCCAATTAAAGCTTGACCTTTATAAGAGTTGCTTTGGTCCTGGTGTCTCTTCCCAGTAATGCCAACCCTAAGACCCTCCGTATCCTTGAGTCTCACATTTGCTCACCCTGCCTCATTTCTAGCATGGAGATCATGGCATTCCCTGTGCTAGCCATCACTGTCTCCTAATATATTATATATTACCACAGTGCTGGTAAAATCAGTTTCAAGCTAATATATGACCCATGTCTTCTTGTTTTTCTTTTTATTCATCCAGAGAAATCTCAGAACTAAACTCTGTGTTTCTTCAAAACCCTGAGTCACTCTTATGAAACCCCGCTTTTAGTTATTCTTCTGACTTCTACCCTATGAACTGAGTGAGTAACTCATGAGGCTGTTGTTCCTTTTGACAGAGTTTCAACAGTCACCTGCTCTTGGTTATGCATCTCATATTTGGGCTATACTGGTTACAATCTACATTTAATGCTCTAAGTCTGCTTCCTCTCCAAGGCGGCTAGAAACTACCAGCAAGCCACTGACATTATCATCGCTCTGGACTTGTATTTACAGAATGGTATAACTCTATCCATATAGATTTCCTGTTTAAATTCAATTAAACAATTAAGATTAAAGCATAAATACCTTTATAGACTTCATTAGGACACTTTTCTACAGCCCAGGTCCTGATACTGACTGAGCCTCATGTTTAGTTTTTTTTTTTTTTTTTTTTTTTTTTTTTTTTAAATACTTTCATGGAAATGTATGAGAACTTAAAAGACTTTCAGAGTCACAAGAAAGAATATGAGGATAGAAATTTTAAAATTCTACTTTTCTCTATTAAGTAATACCGATTATATTTTTGTCTTAGATTTTTCACTAAAAGTAGCTATGGATTTAAGCAAGCAGACCGATTATTGATTGTCAATAGCACAATTGATCATTATGGTTCATTGTACTTCAGAGCAAATTTTCTTTCCAAGATGAATGTCTTATCTAACAATAATTCATTTTTATTCAGGACCAAGGACTCAATGAAATAACAGCTCAGAAGACAGAAGTAATGTGTAGAGAGAATAACACATTTAGAAAAGAGATCAACATTAGGTTAACTGAACCATGAGGCAGAATATATAAGCAAATATGATCTGTAATTTCATAAAACTGTTTCTGTTGCTGCATACCTAAAGTGTATTTTGAAAGGGGTAAAGCCCAGTAAGTTTCTTTGTGTGGCCTGACATAAAGGTATGCCTCTGCATTGCTTAACATTGAAAATGCACTGTGAGAAATGGGTTCTCTGTAACATGTTCCAAATAAGGATCATATAATTTATTTATGCAAAATAAGAAGCCTTTGATACTGGAGGTTGAAGAATGCAATAGGCTTACTGGTGTGTGTGTGTGTGTGTGTGTGTGTGTGTGTGTGTGTGTGTGTGTGTGTATGTACAGTCCTATCTACAAGATATATTTTACTATTTCAGAGTGAAGTTGACAGCTTAGATGTCCATCATATACTTTCTGATATGGTTTGCTTCAGCAGTGAACTACACATGTTAATCTCAGCATAACATTTGCTATGCCCGGCATAAATTTCAAAAATTGAGTTATCTGAACTTGAGGATCTTCTCTCTTGGGTTTGTTTTCTGTTTGCCAATGAATCCAAAGATTTCTGACTTATTGCTATACATGTTGGAGTATTAGATTTTTCTATAAGTCATTGCTGGCATTTGATGCATACTGAAGAGTAGGTTACTTTAACACATATGTCATAAGGCTGAGGACATTTTTTCTGTTTCCTACTCTAGAACCTTTAGTGTCTGAAGATAATATATAAGATACATATTTCCCAATGATAAGCATTAAAATAATAACCATATCAGAGGAAGACTTCTATTTATTTTATGTTGTGGGTTTAAATATATTATTTTGAGACCATTAGGAAGATAAAGTAACATATATCTATATTAGTCTAGCTCCTTGGGAGAAACAGAATTGATGGAATTAATATACATATATTACTAAAAATTAAATATATATTATGCATGTTTTTGGTGTGGGTTGTGTGGGTGGTGGTGATTTATTAGAGTCACACAGAGGCAGTGATCTATCTATTCAGTTAATTGCTATCATCCAATAAAAAGATCACAAATTCAGTAGTTATTTAGTGAATGAAGCTGGCTGGCTCAGCTAGCCTTTGATCTGCTTTTTATTCCTGAAGAAATAGAATCCTGAATACTAGCAAAGGAATACCTCAGTAGCAGGATAAATAAACTTGCCAGTAAGGGTGAGGGAAAACAGGAATAAAACAAAGGACTTCTCTTTCAACGTCCTTATATGTAGGCTTACAGCAAATGGTATGGACCCTATTTAGAGTGCGTCTTCTGATCTCAATGATCCATTAGAGAAAATCCTCCACAGGTGTGCCCGGCTACTAAGGTTTTAGTTGACTTCCAGTTTTATCATATTGACAACCAAGATTAATAACCATATATCTATTAAATTCTCTTGTGATACTTTGTCAAAACAGTCACAATTTTATTAGTTTATTGCAGTTATAGAGAACAATCAGTTCCATTGTGATATCTTTAATCTCCATGTATTATAATGTGATCATGTCTAGTATGCCATGACCTTCATTACATTGCCCTGTCTGTCCTATATTTCTTTTTATCCTCTCTAATAGTCTACATTTTTATTTCATCATTTTCATGGCACATTCTCCAACTCCCTTGAGACAACATATAATGCATGCAGTATATGTTCATAGAAAAGTACAACTGCAAACAATGACAGAGCTCAATGTATAATAGGGAGTCCAACTGAATAGATGAATTTATATATTAACTTCAGCATCTATGACTTGGTGAACATTAAGGAAGAAGGGACAGGAAAGACTGTAACATCCAGAATAGCAGGAAGTCGATTGTAAAATCTTATCTTCTAGAAAGAACCACAAAATTTCCCCAAAATGGCAATATCAATAGATATTCTAATGTATAAGGGAAAATATTTCATGGGGTTCAACCTTCAGACGAAGAACTACAGCTGAGAGAGGGATAATTAGCTCCTTCTGGGGATGAGTCGTTCTATGGGTTATTCACTAGAAATTGGTCAACCTCAATACGATATATGCATAAATAAGAGAAACATACAACAGTAGGTCATATTTATGTATTTGTACATGCATATATTACATTTGTACATAGCAGTAATAATAAAAATTGACTATCAATTTTAAGGGGGGAGACATTGAACATGTTAGAGGGAAGATAGCTGGTATCAGCTGGAGGGAGAAAACAGAAGGAGGAAAGCGATGTGATTATATTTCAATGAGAAGTTTCCATAAAAAGAAAGGGTCTGTAATTTTCCCCATAGTGTAAGTGTATAGTTTGGAAAAAATTAATAACCTTTGTTCTTAGCGTTGCCTTGAGCATTAGTACAGACAATGCACTTTTCCTTCTAAACATAAGATACAATAGAAGTATACAAGTCAGCTTCTTTATTCATAAGTCACTGTAAGTTTGGAAGAAAACAGACTTCTCAAAAATCTGTAGGATATTTTATCCTAGAGATTGGTATGGAGCTGGGGAGAGGTGGACATCATGAAAATATATGAGTTTTTATATTTTACATGAGTTATTATTTAAATATATTTCTTAACATTATGTCAGTGATGAGTTTCATATGAAATATAAATGAAACTGAAATCAAATGTTACTTTAATTAGTGGCAGACTTTACTGTAGTTATTTGGTTCTCTTCTTTTTGATATCACCAGCTTCAATTTACACAGGAATATTAAAAAAGAATCAAAGAAGATAGCCAATATAAGTTAGATTCATGAAAAGGACAAAAGCCTACATAACAAAGTTACACAAGATTCTGTTTCATAGAAAAGAAGTTTGCATGTCACTAAGAGTCAGAAGTTCAAAAGACTTTAAAAAAATTTTCTTCTAATAGGTAAAAGGAAAAAGTCAAACACAGTAAGTTTAAATGTAACTTTTATTTCCCTAAAGTAATTTTCTTCTCTGAGGCTTCCTACCTCCATCTGCTAACTTAAGCCTGGTCTGAGGAGCTTCTAGATTCCATAAAATCTTATCAAGGCTTAGGATGTTTTCAGGCTCTGAGACTTAGTGATGAATAAGCTCACCCTTTCTAGTTCTTTCTGAACTATGGCTAACTGTTTCAACTCAGCTATTCTGGTTCAAAGTCCTTTCCAAACTGACTAAATCAATCTGCTTCTCTCAGCTTCTCACTGACTTGCTCTGTTTGGCCTCGAGCAAACTTTGGCAATTTGTTCTAGTCTTCTGATGCCTTCTTATTTTCTGTTTTCAACTGCCTCTGCTGGCCTGTACTGAATTGCATGAACTCACTAATGAACTCAAGTACATTGCAGGGTACCCCCAACTCATGAACTGAACTGCCCCAAATTGCACTGACTGAACTCAACTCAACTGACTAAGCAGACTGACTCCTGAGTGCTGGATTAAAGGCATGGGCTTACCTCTCATGGACTTAAGTTATTTATTTATTTTTGTTTTGTTTTGTTTTCTATTGTTTTAAACCCAGAACATGCTCTGTTGATCAGACTGGCCTTGAATTCAAAGATCTGCTTTTCCCTGTCTCCTAGGATTAAAGATGTGGAATTAAAATTCCTATACAGGTTAAGTATAGGTACATAGAGGTAATTGTTTTCAAACAGTTAAGTGATAGTATTTTTATTTGAATTTATATGCCTTCTGTCAATCTCCACATTAATATAGTGATAGTTTCCGTAACTAACTATTGAAAGAAAAATTTAATGGTCAATTGTATGTCAAGGAAAAAAGTTGTTTTTCACCTGGGGTGAAATTACAACATAGTCAAAATTAATGAAAATGAAATGTCACTGGAATTTAGTACTGAGGAACTTTCTCTTCGTGTATCTTTCTTAGCTAGTATCCCTGCATAACCTCCTTTAATGGTGGACATTGACTGCATGCCTCTTCAACTCTCACATGCAAATAACTTGTCCTCTTATGAAGCTCATTACACTATTGAAACTTTAAAGGAGATGAAGTGACATAGGAAATTTAGAGTCCCTCACTGCCATTATGATCACATTAATTAAGCAATACGGCCCAGCACTGCAGAAGCTACATCGTGTTAATTCATATCTTGGGATGAATGTTCAACATGGGGCTTAGGAATGAGGCCACAGGACTCCCATTATCCCCATTGAGCCAAGTGGATTAATGGTAGACACCTGCTCCTCAACTTGGCCATTGCAGGTAACAAGGAGTTATGACTTATATAACCCGTTGTGACAACGTAATTGTGTCAAAACCCTTTTCAATGTCTCTGACTTATACTCTCTTATTCTCCCATAATGCTTTTATGTTAAAAATACAATTAAAAAACACAAGTTAATTTCAAATATATAATTAAAAATCAGAATTATCATGTATAATTACAAAGTCAGAATATTTAGGTTGACTTGAATTTTATAGGGAGACAGTTTGCTGTTTTCATGTAAACACTGAATAAGACAAAATACAAAGTAGAAGAATATGAAAGGATACATTTTGAAAGATATTATCAATTTAACTTGGAATTCAAAATTCTAAGCAGGGGAACTCTACAGCAGATGCCCTAGAAATGGGCACACATACTTCAGGAATCCAGATCAAGGGAATTCTTGAATTCTGTAACGCACCAAGGGATCTAAACCAATTCAATGAACACACTCCTCCCAAGTTCCTACTCTTTCAGCAATGTTAACTGCTGAATGAGACCTAGACATACTTACAGAAATTTCTATGCTAATTCAATAGTTCAAATAGCCCAGTCTCTCAACACCCATCACAATTTGAAAATATTTTAGAATAGGATTTTATGGATTTAAGTGCAAATAGCATGATCAATGAAGAAGCTCAGAGACCTGAGTTTGCAAAAGAAAAAAAAACCCTCTGAATATTTTTGAAATATACCAAATCTTAAGAAATGCAGTTAACACTGAAATACTAGAAGAACTGTGTTTGTTTCTACACATTTTTTTTTTGTATTTTGTTTTGATCATAAATTATAAGGTTCCTGTTTATTTTAGAAAACAAATTAGGTCAACATTTAGGATTCTTTGTTTTTAATTGTATTTATTCAATCTCATTGGCCTTTTATCCATAATATTTTTATCAAAAAGTAGCTCCACATGGCCACAGTAACATAACTGCTGCTTCACCAGAATTCATCTGTGCAAAGCTTTATTTGACCTAGACTTTATATTGTTCATGGTTATTCTACTCTGGCTCTCGCTTTGTTCACATTTTTATTTTCTAGTAGAGAAGTTTCCTGACTTAATCCTGAAATGTAATTGCTAACCATATGTGTAGTTTTCAGACTCCCATATCATATTCACCTCTTTTGGCATCCTCATAAAAAGATGCACAAATATCCTCTTCCAACCAGCTTACTCTAACAGATTCACCAGCATTGGAATTCAAGTTGAAATACTATGTTGTTGTATTTCTTGAGCACAATTCTCTTCCTGAAATATTTTCACACATTTCTACTGTTAAAATACCTTCCTCGTTCTTTATGGCATCTTTCAGATGCTAGTTGTGTGGTGGGAATCATTTTTGAAGTATTTTCTCTGAACACATTTTCTTATCTTTATGTTCATATCTGACAGTATTGCTCATTAGAATAAGAAAATTTGTCAGTAGTTATATCTGTGCCTAGTTTTTGCCAACCAATACCATTGTCCTTTAGTTAATTCTTTGTTACTAAACCTAAGATACAAAAAAAAAAATAACAACTTCTGTCTATGATCTCCCCCACTACCTGTGTGAGCCAGCAAATTTATGACTAAGGGAATCACATACCATTTCTTTTTTTACCGATCTGCATTCCAGTGCAGAGTACTGTTTTCTTCACATAGAGTTTATGTAATGAATTCTGGTAACAGACAGGCTTACTTTATTTGAAAGCTGTGGTAAATATTACCCCTGAAATTTCAACCAATGGATGATAGGTATTAAAGTTCAGAAATTTTTTTTTTCTTTTCTATTATGAACACACGAGTAACAGTGATTCTTCATTTGACATAGAATAATTAAAATAATCATATACAATGTGGAATATTGTTGCTAGTCAATCAAATTTTTGGAAGGCACCCTTGTGAATTGTATTGTAGTCTCTGTTGGCAAAGTTTACATTGAAACAGAGGCAATTAAATATTTATAAAAAGTATCCCTATAATAAAATGGCTGTGGAAATTAGTTATTTTAGAAAAGTGTTCGCTAAAAATTAGGGCACAGTTCATGATTGAGTGGGAGCATTGCTTTGGAACTTGTTGTAGAAATGTTAGGCGAATGTAGCCAAACTAAACCCTTATGTGATGACTATGAACAAAAAAGGAGAAGAGAGTGGCTTGGGCAATTTAATCAACTTCAAACACATATCCACAATTATTCTAAGTCCCAAGTACCATAGTACTAAGGACCAACTCTTTGTATGTGGACCTCTGAAAAAACTTTCACAGTATGAGACACATTTTGATTAACATACACAAAAATAATGTGCAATGGATTCAAGGAGCAAGTTATGGATAAGAGATGAAGGACTAGTGTCTTGGTGGTGTGGCATATAAGGTTACCAGATAATATGTAGGTGATCATTTTCAGCAAAAACAGAACCAAACAACCTTAAGTGACAAGTAGGGGGAAGATTGTCACAATATGATTTTTGTTTGTTTGTTTGTTTTTGGTTTTTGGTTTTTGGTTTTTGGTTTTTTGAGACAGGGTTTCTCTGTATAGCCTTGGCTGTCCTAGAACTCACTTTGTAGACCAGCCTGGCCTCAAGCTCAGAAATCTGCCTGTCTCTGCCTCCTGAGTGCTGGGATTAAAGGCGTGTGCCACCATGCCCGGCACAATATGATATTTTAAGCCACACTACATATTATAGTGTAAAATGTAATTTAATCCTTGGAAGAATAATTCAACTTTCATATCTTCCATTTTTAAAGTAAACAGTAATCATAAAGTTTAGAAGTGAGCAGCAAGACAGGAGAGAATGGTTGAATTGAAGTTTGGCAGAAGCAACTGGGGAAGATGGGTGGTTCGAGTCCCAATGCCGGACCACAATTTCTCCTCTAGTCGATTGCCACACCTCATTGGGAATGTGTTTAACAACATGGCACCCTGAAGTGATTTGGCCTATCAGAGTAAAGTGCTGGTTCTCTTAAAATATCACTTTCAGAAACACCATTTATCTAGTCTCTTCAAGACTTCTGTATTCTATTCTGTGTGTATTACAGACAGACCTGAATCCTTTATGCTGAGCTTTGCTGACTATAATGGACACAACCAGGAGATGGTAGCCATATGTAGCACATTGATCATAAGCAACATGATACTTGGGCAGATTTTAGCTTGAAAGAGATGAATTTAGTTAATGCAGATAAAATTTTTATTTCAGACAGTACTTGGAAGAAACATGGAAGAAATTCATGAAATATACGTGTTACCAAACCCAGAGATGTAATCACACTTGTAATAATCAAGGCTTCATGGACAAGACTTATGAAGCAAATTGAGGAGAGTCAGAGTGAAGGCTGTTCAACAGGCATAAAGCTCTGTTAATGGCTGTCTTATGTATTTGTGCTTCATGTAGGCAGAAGTTGATTGCATACTTTATAGATATTTAGGTCGATACAGATGAGAGGTAAGGCATATTTGATCATCTTTTAATCTAAGACATAAGTTGTTTCAGATATAATTTTCAAAGATCACCTATACACATTATGGCATGTTTCACTGTCCATCAGTGAATAGTCCAGTTGTCATCATTATACATTATCACCTCTCCTGGTCTATCAGCAAATATTTCATGTTACTAGGAATGTCATCTTGCTCTTGCTTTACCATGGCTTCTTAAATTTCAACCCATCTCTAATCCTTAATTGTTAAATATTTTAGTTCCCAACTATATTCTTCACTATAATTGCTACTTTATGTCATTTAACACTTAACCCACATGTAGATTCTGTTACTGTTTCTTTGACTTAATTTCTAAATGATTATAAAGTAATCCAAAAAGGTTATATTCAAAGATTTTGCAATGAATATTAGTCAACACTTAATTGAATAAAGGAATTATTAAATACGATTTCATGTTTGTAGTGTTCATAAAAGAAAGAAAGCTGTTAACTCCAAAAGTCAATAACACTCGTTACAGCAGAGGGAAAGAATGTGGAGGTTTCCATCAGTTGAAAATTTATTTATCTTTGATGTATTGAAAATAAACCCTTAGTGTTTGTGGGAATTTGTTTCTTAATCTGCTTTCTAGAGGGAGTGAGCATAACATTCGTTTCAGGTAGTGAAGAAGAGAGGCTAGCTTTAGATTGTTTTTCTGGGTGAATATATGGGGGCAGCCCTAGCTCCCACATGCAGATACTGTATTAGAACATATGATTTTACATTTGATGTGATCCCATTAATCTCCACACACACACAAAAATAAATGTTTGGTACTTGGTTTTATGTTTCAATGTTACTAGGCTGCAGGAATCTCTTTAGAATATTTGTATTTAAAAAACAGTAAAACAATGATACTTGGTAGAACTTTAAGCAGTCAAACAAAATGTTATGACCACTTTGCACAAATGAAAAATGAA
Organism: Mus pahari; assembly: GCF_900095145.1. NCBI lineage: Eukaryota > Metazoa > Chordata > Mammalia > Rodentia > Muridae > Mus > Mus pahari. The sequence continues at coordinate 22,958,879 of NC_034604.1, read as the reverse complement.
TGTGTGTATGTGCATATATTTATGTGTATATTGAGAAAATGTATGCTTATAAAACATATATGTGTTAGTGCAAATATGGTGTATATATATGTATATATTCTGATATCAATGAATTTTATTTATTTTGTGTGTATGTATATTTATGCACATATAAATGTGCATGTATATGTGTGTAGATATGCTACACATGTTCTAAATAATTCAGTGTCTTCATTTTCCTTTTTGACTCACATTCACTACAAGATGTTCTAAATTTTTTTCTAATTTGTTTTTCAATTATTAATTTCAAATGTTAGAATTTAAATTATATAACATCACAGAGCATATACTTGGTTCAAGTATGTTCATTTCTTTTCCTTTACTAAAATTGTAGGTATTTTTCTCACACAACATATTCTGAGGGAGTTGAATCTCTTGAAGCTGGAGTTAAGAAATGTTTTGGGGCCAGCTCCAGGTCACCTTGTGCGTGAACTAGGCACACGGTCCCAAGTTCCCCAGAGGACACTCCACTGATCTTAGGATCATTTGTGTGTGGAACACAACATTTGTTTCAAACCAATTGTAACAGGCCTGTGACAGCAGGAGCAAGGACACTGGAGCACTGCATGACCAGTGGCTTGGGTTCCTTCTGATCAGTATTGGTATACATTGGTTTCAAACACACCATACAGCCCTAAGGTCCCCAGAGAAGACACCACTTCCAGGTGCTGTAACATGCCCAGCATCTTAGGATCCAGTATCCCAGGATAACAGGAGCTTGGTCACACCAGGACCTCAGGGTCTCAGAGGAAGCTTAACTGCCAAGAACTCTGACACACTCAGAATCTCAGGTTCACAGGAGCCCAGAATCACAGGATCACAGAGAAAGCTGGACTCTGAGGAGTCCTGAATCAACCTGCATTATAGGAAGGACAGGCTCCAATCAGATATATTGAGGGCAGCAAACACTTGAGATAATGAAATGGCAGGAGGCAAGCATAAGAACATAAGCAACAGAAACCAAGGTTACTTGGCATCATCAGAACCAAACTTTCCCACCATAGCAAGTCCTGGATATACCATCACACCAGAAAAGCAAGACATGGATCTAAAATCACTTCTCATGATGAAGATGAGGGATTTAAGAAGGAAATAAATAACTCCCTTAAAGAAGTACAGGAAAACTCAGGTAAACAGCTAGAACCCCTTAAAGAGGAAACAAAAACCTCTTAAAGAATTACAGGAAAATACTACCAAACAGGTGAAAGAATTGAACAAAACCATCCAGGATCTAAAAATGGCAGTAGAAACAATAAAGAAATAACAAAGAGACAAAACTCTGGAGATACAAATACTAGAAAAGAAATCAGGAACCATAGATGCGAGCATCACCAACAGAATATAAGAAGTGGAAGAGATAATCTCAGGTGCAGAAGATTCCATAGGGAACATGGACACAACAATCAAAGAAAATGCAAAATGCAAAAAGATCCTAACTCAAAACATCCAGGAAATCCAAGACACAATGAGAAGACCAACCTACAGATACTAGGAGTAGATGAAAATGAAGATTTTCAAGTTAAAGGGCTAGTAAATATCTTCAACAAAATTATAGAAGAAAACTTTCCTAACCTAAAGAAAGAAATGTCCATGAACATACAAAAAGCCTACAGAACTCCAAATAGACTGAAAAGAAATTCCTCCTGACACCTAATAATCAGAACAACAAATGCACCAAATAAGTATAGAATATTAAAAGCAGTAAGGGAAAAAGGTCTAGTAACATATAAAGGCAGCCCAATCAGGATTACACCAGGCTTCTCCCCAGAGACTATGAGAGCCAGGAGATCCTGGACAGATGTTATCCAAACCCTAAGAGAACACAAAAGCTGGCCCAGGCTACTATACCCAGCAAAATTCTCAATTACCATAGATGGTGAAGAAATGTTTTGGACCATCATGTGTATCCGCAAAACTGAATCTGGGCTCTCTGTGAAAATGACAAATGCTCTTAACCACTGAGACATTGCTCCAGAATCTCTCTCTCTCTCTCTCTCTCTCTCTCTCTCTCTCTCTCTCTCTCTCTCTCTCTCTCTTTCTCTGTAGTTGTTTTTAGGTCCTATAATAATATAGTAGATGAAATGATGATATTGTTGGGTTTTTTTTCTTTTTTCTTTTTCTTAAACAATAAAGCATTGAGGGTGAGGGTTACCATACAAACTCACAGATCATCTATGTGATTTGGTACCGATTCTAGGAGAGCATATGAGGAGTGACCATTGATATTAACATTTAAATCAATAGACTGGGTATAATGCATGTCACTGCCAAGTGTAAAGGGACTACATCCTAATTGTTCAAGGCCTAAATAAAATCAAAGTAGAAGATTTTCTCTTGCTGACAATCTTGATTTGAAGTATAACTTACACCCCACTGTCTGTAATTCTCAGGACACTTAACTTTGAATTGTGTTATACCATTACTTCTCTTGTGGCAGACTTTTCAGCTCCAATGATTGTGTGAACCAACTTAGGTAAGTTCTTCCTTTCATTAATACATAGATGCATTACTGTTTACCTACAGCAACACATATACACTTTTGAACTAAAATTTTAGTTGAATTCTAAGTAAGTGTAAAACTTATTTTTTGCATTTCAGAATTTAGTTCTAATAATAGCTTGAGTAAATCTCTTACACATGCATATCTGTTTGTGAATTATAAAAGAAAGATCTAGAAAAGCAACTGTTCATTACAAAATTACATATTTCGAACAAGGATTGAATTTCACACTTTGGAACCCATACTTTTCACCACATTGTTTCTACTATCTCATACAAGAACTAATATGGTAGGTGGAATTATGTGTAAGTAAAAAAGAATTATTACTGTTTTCAATGCTTGTTCAATCTAGTTGGCTGATACTGATGATAGACATTTCCTTGTAGATATGACAAGCCCATTTATATAAATACATTGTAAAATTCGGCCGGTATTCTACAAACTGAAATTCATCATTCAGACAAAAGAGACTAGTTGTCCACAGTTTACCCAATAACAAATGATTCACAGGAGTAGAATTGAACCAAAAGTTCTCTGGGATTACAAAGGTCTCCCAAGTCTGATCAGCCAGCAGCAAATAAGGGAGATCCCAGAATCTCTTTAGACTTGTTCTTGAGATGGACCTGAGTTTTATATATATATATATAAATATCTATATCTATCTATCTATCTATCTACCTATCTATCTATATATATATATATCTATATATATAGATAGATAGATATAGATATAGATTATAGATATAGATATATATAGATATATATAGATATATAGATATATAGATATCAAACACAAGGAACTTTTCCATAGTAAAGGTTTTGTCATCTGTTCTAGGTTAGAGCCATATAGATGCTCACATTGAAACATGTTTCTAGCCGGGCGTGGTGGCGTACGCCTTTAATCCTAGCACTCGGGAGGCAGAGGCAGGCGGATTTCTGAGTTCGAGGCCAGCCTGGTCTACAAAGTGAGTTCCAGGACAGCCAGGGCTATACAGAGAAACCCTGTCTCAAAATAATAATAATAAAAAAAAAAAAAACTAAAAAAAAAAAAAAAGTTCCTCTTTATAAAAAAAAAAAAAAAAAAAGAAAGAAAAAAAGAAGGGTGTGGTGCCTGTGAAATCACATTTGTATCTTAAGAGCTAGTTGCAATTGTTTTCTTTGTCTGCAAGAAGAGGAAAGTTACTTTTCTTTAGGAATACGGGGACCAACAGACTACAGTAGAAGGTCCCATACCCATATACATGCAAACAACACTAAATGGGGTCTGTGGTTACCGAGAAAGACAGAAGCAGAAGCAGAGAAAGAAAACTTATAGTGACAGAGACCAAAAGAAGTAAAGTCATTGAGTGATGGGGGAAGAAGTAGGAGAGGGATAAAACAGGGTATAAAGTTGATCCGAATGTTTTATATGCATATGCAAATATTAAGCAAATTATATTAAAGAAAGAAAAAGATAGTATGCTTTTGTTTGGTAAGCAGTACCTCCAAAAGATGATAAACCTATGATAGTATAAGTCCTGAGAACAGGACGGCATGGTTACCTATGTATGATTAGAACCAGAACACATTTACTTGGTGTACTATTATTACAGCTGACTTCTATCAAAGCAGGAGTGTTTGTTGAAAATACACTATTTTCTACATTTAACTGCAAATGAAACTCCTCATTTAGGTAAATGTAATGAAGCCAAGCCTGCTATAAATTCTTTTAAGGTAAAAATTGTCTTGGGGTAGAGAGACTAAATATATAATTTGACAAGAACTTATTTGAGCCTATAGACTTCCGACATAATGAGAGGGAGAAAAACATTCCCACTTAAAAAAAAAAAAAAATTAAGCATCTCACCTCTCCTCTAGTCAGAGTTTGACCCTCAGCTCTGGCCATAACTCAAAATATGAGACTAGAGTGTCTCATTTGCAGACAACTAGACCTAGGATAAAACTCCACCTCTCCTTGAATATGATGACAGTAGTGGGACTTTAGCAACTTTAACTCCTTTTTCCCCTCATACATCCCTACAGAACTATGGCTTGCCTTCATCAAAGCAATTTCATTTGGACTCATGAAATCATTGCAGCCAGTAAGTGGAAGGCATGGGAAAGGCTCAACCACAGGTGCCTTTTCCCATCTGACTATCACAGATCTTGTCTCTCACTGTGGTGTAAGGTCTCTGATTACATCAGCCTCTTTAAATTATGCTGAAATGAAGGCCATTCAATTTGCCACAATCAGTAACTTTCGAAAGAGCTCATATAATTGATTTCACAGTCATATAGGCATAGGTGACAGAGAGGCGCAGCTTCATTTAGGCAATGTTTTCTTTCATTCCGAAGTGCAGTATTCAATAGAAATCAAATTCTTTCCTCCAACAGTTGGCAGCTAAGCTATGGTAATGCAAGGTTTCTGTTTTTTTTATTTTATTTTTTATTTTTTTTTAACTTCCATTCTTCATTCTTTCTTTTTTCCCTCCTATGGTACAGTATCATGAAAATTGAAATTAATGCCCAGGGTGATCTAATAAGTCAGTAGGCTACAGGAAAAATAACTTCTTTTTTGAAACTGGACCTGATGAGTATTTCAGCCAGAAGGCAAGGAGTCTTTCAGAGTGCCATTCCAACCTCCAGGAGCATTTTCTGCAAGAAGAAGGCTTTCAGTGCCCAGCCAATAGAAAGGTTAGATGTGCATACAGCCATTGTGTCAGATATGAAAAGTGGAGTCAGATTTTCATTCTTTGGGAGATTTGTGAATGCTTACAGATCTACTATTTCTGGGAGCAAATGTTTCTTGGCATCAGCAAAGCTTGCTCTTCTGACCTTGGGTTTGATAATATTGGAGGCTGAATTCCTAGTTTCAGTACACAGGATGGGAACCAGGTAAGGTTGAGGAAAAAAATAAAAAACTTAAAATCAACAACTTCCTAATTTTTTTTTGTTTGAGAGTTGCATAGTTTATTCATAATATTTACAATAATATATACATGTATTTGCTTGGTAGCAGGTATGTGCTCAGGACACAATAAAACTACCTCTCTCTCTCTCTCTCTCTCTCTCTCTCTCTCTCACACACACACACACACACACACACACACACACACACACACACANCACACACACACACACACACACACACACACACACACACACACACACCAAACCCAGATAGATTTAGATTTGATTCTTTGTTATATCCCTCTCCCCAAGATAGCCTCAGGCCAGGCACATCTTTAATACTGTTTGTCAAATTTCTCTACTTGATATTTTGCATTTGTTATTACTATACTGTATGTTCTGGTACTAGTTTGACAAGTCAGAGTAATTTTTCAGGTTCCCCGGGCTAACATATCTATCTGTCTGTCTATCTGCCTGCCTGCCTATCTATCTGTCTGTCTGTGTGTATACAAACCTACCTATTATCTATCTCTATCTACCTACCTATCTAACCACCTATATGAGTTTTTAAGACAGGATCTCTCTCTCTAGATCAGGGTGTTCTAGAACTCACAAAATCTTCCTCCATCTGTCTCCTTATCGCTAAAATTATAGGCTTGTGCCACCATGTCCAGCCAACCTCACTGTACTCAACTAGGACACTAAAACTCTATTGTTTTCATAGAGTTTTTACTTGGGTGACATTAAATAATTTCAATCAAGAATTTATCATAATATATCACAAAATATGAATAATTTAAGAGTTGTTATTTATATGGAACTGTATTTATTGTTACAAGTATTCATCCTGGTTTGAAAAGTAAGTACCAAATGAATTATCATACACAAATTCCACATATGATATGCACTTAAGTTTGTTTTTAAATTATTTATTTATTTACATCCCAAATGTTGCTCCATCCCATGCTCTCCTTGCAGAGTTCCTCCCCATCCTCCCTCCCTCTTTCCTCTGAGAGGGCATCCTCCAGGTATCCTCCCACCTTGGTGAATCAAGCCTCATACATTCACATCTTAACTCTATGCCAAAGAAAGTACATCTACTTGAATTCATGAGGAGTCATAATGGGTAACAGGCAGAAGGTCTATGTTTTTAAAAAAACAGTCAAAAATATTTGGCTCCCTGTGTCATTCAACTATTTAAAATGTATTTAACTTTCAGTAATATCTAAGAGATAGCCCCATAGTTCACAAGACAAATTTCACTAGATTTTCAGAAATTATAACCTTTCAAATAGATGAGAAATTTCTACTAGAAAAAAACCCATAATTTTTATGGTAGGAAAAATATTAATCTTTCTCAAACTGTCTCATGGTCACAGCTACTCTGTAGGCTGTGTTTTCATTTGTCTCTCTGAATGTGATCTTTCTACTTCTGCAGCATTCTTTGTGCTGTACACCATCAATATTAATGCAGTAAATGAAAGGTCACCTGCCTTTCGAGTTACGTTCAGTTTGGATGCAGATGAGAAAGAAGTAAAGTTCTAGATTTGGGTTGTTTCTTCTGTTAAAAAACAGCACACTCTCCTGCCAAATGCCACAACCCTTGCCCAGGGACTTTCCTTACAAACTTATCTTATTTATTCTTTGATCATTTTATATATATATATATATATATATATATATATATATATATATATATATATGCATATGTGTTTGTGTGTGTGTGTATAACTAGTATTCCTGTTACTTATCTTTTCATGTTTATCAATTACAAGTTCATCCTCTGTTTTATGAGGGAATTCTAATTTGTACCCTAAGGTCAAGACACTGTTTCTTTTCAGAGGTATAGCATCTGCTAGATTGTCCAGTCACCTGGCCCCAATTAATATTTAGAGATGCAAATTGAGAGACTGAGTAGAACACATCAGATATAACAAAATGAGTGGGCTACAGGAATATCTGTAGAGAGAAGCATGGCTGGAAACAGGATATTGTTCCATTGTTATCACATGCATACAGAAGAGTTATCTAAGACAATCTTGCCCCTTCCCTTCTCATCAAAAAAAAAAAAAACAAAACAAACAAAAAAAAACAAGAAAACAAAACCACAAAACCCAGAATATTACCTAATCATTTCATCATTTACTTAAAGATTCACTATAATTTTATTTTAATACATCACCAAATGGCAGTATGTATTCTTAGGAGTCATGAGCTCTGGAAAGCATTCTCTTTCTCAAATTCAAATCATGCAATATAGAGGTGTGTGTGTGTGTGTGTGTGGTGTGTGGTGTGTGTGTTTGTGTGTATGTGTTTCGGACCCCACACAAACAAAGACCAGCACAGGCTACCACATCACATTCAGCACTATCACCAGTACCATGACCACCAGTACAAGCAGGAAAACCATCACCAGTGCTGCCACCATCAGCACCAGCACTAATATGAGCACAAACAGCAGAACCAGGACCAGCACCAGGACCAGGATCAGCACCAGGAAAAGCATTAGCACCAGCAGCAGCACCACCACCACCACGAAGCAGCAACAACAGTCTCAATGGCTGAGAGAATTTAAAAAAGAAAATCTAATTTTCTCCAATAGTTGTGAAATTCCACATTCTTTTCAAGCATCGTTCTGAATTCACAGCGTTGAATAAACAAAGTTACAAGAGACCTAACGTTTTAGATCAATCTAACTGGCTACCTGCGCTTTAACTAATGGGAGAAGACAATAGAAGGAATTATGATCACAGCAACAAATGAAAAGGAATAAGTATTATATCAGATTTCACAAAAGTTAGAAGGTAGTTAGATTCTACAAAATTAGTTTCCAGATGAAACATGAATGATTTTAGGTCTATGTACACTGCAAAAAATGAATTGCTAATTCACTACACAAGAAACAGCCAAACAGGAAGGCCCCTAATAATTTTTAATATTATTATGTAAAGAAACTGTGAATTGTTAGATTTAACTATATATTTAACACAGTCTTGAGTTGACTAGGAGGAGAGTCTCAAAGTTTTCTGCATATTGGGTTTGCCTGTGGGCATGTCTGTTGGTTATTTTCTCAAGTGAATTTATGTAAAAAGGTTCAATCTAGGGTTGGCAGCACCATGCCCTTCTTAGGACATTCCAAGCTTTATAAGAGTAGAGAAACAAGTTACCAAGCAAGAAACCTAGTGGGCATAGATATCTTCATGCATTCTGCTCCACTGTGGATAATATCTGACTATCTGTGTCAGGTCCCTGCCATTGTGACTGTACCACAGTGAAGTACTATAACCTAAATTTGTAAAATGAAAGAAACTCCTCCATTCCAAGCTGCTTTCTTTTGGGGCACATTATTACTGCAACCGAAATGAAACCAGAACAAAAGACAAGCACAACACATAGAATAATTTTTTTCCAGAGGATAATTTGTACCAGCAGAACAAAAGATATAGGGATATACAGGATGTAAAACATCCCACAAAATTATGAAGACTAAAATTACCTATGCTTACTCAAAGTAAGACTTACAGTGTGGGACCCAAAGAGTGGTTCTTCTCTCTTCTGTATTCCTTATCTTTTTAATCCTGACCTCAGACACTGGCTGGGCAGAGACATACCAGGTTATATATACACAAATTGCTTGATACATTACTGTTCTGACATATTAAAGTCCTATTGCAACAGATTAGCCCCATGTATTTTATGCTTTGAAAATTTTCCATATATATACAGTATACTAAGACTCTCTATACCCCTAACTAATTTACCCACACCAAGAACCCAATATGGGAGACAGCTTCAATATTTTAGATGCATTTGAAAGTTATGCCCTTGTCCTGTCCTATTATGATTAAGAGTGGTCTTTTCTGTGGCTCAGTCTAGAAAGAACCCATTTTGGTTACTGGCTATTAAGTTGTTGTTGTTGTTGGTGGTGGTGGTGGTGGTGGTTGTGGTGGTGGTGGTGGTGGTGGTGTGTGTGTGTGTGTGTGTGTGTGTGTGCCTGTGTGTGTGTGTGTATGTGTGTGAGTGTTTATGTGCCCGTGTGTGCATGCGCGTGTGTGTGAATGTATATTTCCAGTGAATATTAAACATTGGATTTAAATTATAAAATAGCCAAGAGATATATTTCTACATAGCAAATTTGAGCACTATTAAAGTTTATGCTGCTTAAATCACTTCAGATTGTAGGATATTCAGATCTCCGAATTTTATGATAATGTCAAGAGAGCTTCTGGTGAGTCCCATTAATTTTTTGGTATTGTTTAATTTTACATGAGTAAATATAATTACTCCTTTTGTCATGAAGAGCAAGTTCTAATACCAATTTATAATTCATGGAGCTAATTATGTTAACGAGGCGGCAATCTTTCCTCTGCTATCTCCCCTGTAATTTTAAAGGATTTTGATTTTTCCCCCTTCCCTCCACAATTTCTCTTCCAGCTATGAAAAGGAAGTGTACACATTTCATCTGTGATATAATTATTTACCATGGCAACAGTTTGTGAATGGGATTGGGAAGTTGCACAGAAAGAAAAAGCAGCTTAAGGGGAATAGCTTAAAAAAATCCTTTCAAGGCAAGTGAAGAGGCCTTTCAGGTGGGAGCGGGTTTTGTCTCCCCGACATTTTAAGGAGGGTTTCAGCCTTGCAGAACATTGTAAAAACTATTGTTGGTCTCAAAATAAAAGAGCTTATTTTCTGCCATTGCGTTTTCAGAAAATCACCTTGATTAAGAGCTTGGCAGAAAATGGAAACCTACATTTTCCCCCCTGCACGTGAATTAACAACCTCCAGGAAAGCAGAGTGAAAATGCTTTCTTTTACATCTCAGAGGGCATAGACAGGGCATGTGAGGGAGGAAAAAGAGGCTTTTGCTTGATGTATCCAGCAATAACCCTGAACCCTATATAGCAAACAAAATCTTCCTTGCATCATAGCTACAAATGCCAAAGGAAAAAAAAATCTATCCAAATCCAGTGGCCCAATCTTTGGAATTCACCTGCGTCTGTCACAGCTTCTTTCATTATGTCCATTGTTCAGAAGGATGTTGACTCCATTTAGCTCCAATGTAACTAAACATACTTCCAAAAATACTAGCATGCAGATTAAAATCATATTAGTGATGAAATTAATTAAAAGTTATCATGTATCCTAAGCATTTTCTATGAAAAGCATTACTTTCCAAGATCTTTCTTTTCAGCATTCAGCAACAACCAATACCTCAAGTTCTGTTTAATCCCTTATTGCATGGTAAAGTCACATATTTCCTTAAAATGCTTTATTTGTGTGTTTAATTATGTATATATGTGTAATGAAGGGGTGTGCTTATGAGTGGAGCTCTTACTGAGGCTAGTCCGTCAAGCCCCTTCAGCTGGGGTTATAAGCATGTGGTCACTACCTGAAATGGATACTGTTAAGTGATCTTGGATTCTTTAAAGGACCCTTAATAAAAATGCATGTTGTTAACCATATCTCTAGAGCCATGAGAAAATTACTTCTATTGGATCTTCCAGGATGCTGAGTGCATCAATAACTATGGAGAAATTACAGTTGAGATCTGATACAGTACAGGCTCTAGATACTTTAATACCTGAAATATACAGAAAATATAGAGACAAATCTGATGACACACATTTTATAGTGGAAATATGAAAGGCAATTTGATTCTTTTGAAAGGCAGATCCTATGTCCAAGTTACAGCAGCATCAATCCGATGGCCCAGACATAAGGTGATGAGATTGTAATGGGCTGATCACAAGAGAGCCTTGGTGCCTATTAGAAGGGTTGATTTTTAGATTTCTGTAGCCTTGTAAAAACTGCCATGATATGGGCATCAGTAACAGAACCCTGAGAGACAAAGACTAGAAGATTGTTATGTCTTGATTGCTAAATGAATTGTGAACTCTAAGCTATGCAAAATAACTTTTCTCAAAGGTTTATGACAGGGAGCAATAGAATAGTACAATAGATGTTCACAGAGATTTTCTTGGTGGTTGTGGTTAATTTGGGAGGATCCAGTCCACTGTGGGTAGCACCATCCTTACTTAGGCCAGTGGCCATCAGCTGCTTTAAGAGAGCTAGGTGAACATGAGCCAGAGAGAATACTGACAAATACCAATTATCCTAGCCTCCCACTTCAGTTTCTACTTTATTTTTTTCCTCAACTTCTATAAGTGAAAGATTGTGACCTGTAAGTTTAATCCAAATACATTCTTTTGTCTTCCCAGCTGCGTCTGGATACTGCAGCAGAATGAATGTAGAACAACTACTCTACGGTGTCCTTGATGTACACATAGGTCTGTCCAATGCATAAACATATACTACACAGACACACACAGACAGAAGCACACACACAAACACACATGCGCACAGCTACAGATGGAGAGTGTGGGAATGAATAAACAGAAGTACCATGTGCTTTGCAAGGTGACCTCTGAAGCTAATAAAGATTGAGGTTTAAGTCTCTGAAACATCTTACTTCTACTATATAATTACATATTCAACCACTATGTATTGGTTGAGAATGTAAAGAATTTTAAAACCAAACACTAAAAGAGTTTAAGTATGTCTACATGAGTGATAAAGTGGGTGAAAATTATTTTTGTTTTAAAAAATAATTACATGTGCTGGCTAGTCAAGAGAAATTCTAAGGGGAAAAATCTTATTTCTATGTATCACAAAGGATGATTGAAATTCACTCTGTGTCAGAAAGAGATAAAATATAACCCCAAATGCCTGGACCTAAGTTCCCTGCACAGAACCCTAGAGCAACAGTGCCAACAAATCCTGGCATAGACTGAGCTTGGCCTTTTGTCTCTGTGGTTTCAATGAGGTGAAATTATTCCTCTAAAGGAAACATAACTTACATATGTTCAGAACTCAATGATAGTACTCCTAATATAGTGTCTATAGCTAAGGGCAGCTAAAATATGACCCAATCATTGCATTTGTGCATTTGGAAAGCCTGATATCTTTCAGTCCAGAAAGCTCCCAGACTGTGAAGGAAATTACTTCAGCAAACATAGCAAACAACTTAGTCTTCACTCTGTCATTCTTAGGAGATTGCAGACTAATTTTGCCCTTCTTGCTATATCTTTCACTTATTTCACTTATTTCTCCACTGTGCATTTCCTTCTTGCAATTCTCCTTCTGTGGCCTTAAAGACAAATACATCTGCTCTGTTTAGAAACTCTGGCCTTGGACACGAAACTTTCTCTTTAAGGTACCCATTCAGTGAACCCTTTGCAGGTACCAGGGCAAGTTAGAAATCTATTCATGCTGACTTGTATGTGTCTATGTTACTCAACACACTACTTCACGGGCTCTTTATGTCTTGACAGTAAGCAATGCTGGAAGCCACAGATTACTTCTCATGAGTTGTATCATCAAACTGCCAGATTACTTCTCATGAGTTGTACCATCAAACTGGGGGGGGGGGGTGGAAGTAGGAGTGGTATACTATTATAGAATAAAGGAAGAGGGAAGTAAACAATCACAGCAACACTCATCCTACCACTGAGATGGAGTCTAACACTAAGAATGCTATTTCTAGGAATAAGGCCATAAAGAAACAGAGGAAGGCAGACTATCACCAGTGATGTAAGATACTCCTTTGTGCCCACTTGGTTAACAGGTCATTTTCTGGTTAGGGGTTGACTAGTCTGAAGTGTCTGCAGTGGATATTGCAATCTGCATATTCCCATGCCTGTGCTCTTGTGCTTCATTTCAAATCATGCAAGTGAGTATCCTAGTTCCAACACTGTCTAGACCAGGGTCAGAAGCAGTAGGTATATAAGACAAAAATCCAGATGGGACCACCATCCACGAATGTGAATCCCTGAGATTTAATCTCTTGATTTCCCTGACAAGACACTTGGTGTGCCATATCTCTCTGACTAGGGAAGGGAACTGTTTAGTTTTTGCTTTTCTCTACTATAGACAAAAAAATAAATGATTTCTGGAAATGTGTTCTCATGTATATCTGTGCATTTCTAGGTCTGGACATGTAGATATTGAGGAAGTTGGTTGTAAATGTATCTTTATGGGACATGTTTTCTGCTTCTGGGGTAGAGCTAATTTCTCTAGAACTGGCAACCATTAATCTGTTGTTGAAATTAGGTAATGATCACATCTTCCTTCTATATGCATATAGCTTAGATGTATTTCTTGAAACATTATGTAAAACCTGTATATTAGACGCATGAGATCTTCCAAGACTTGAAAGAATGAGTAGATACCCTGTACATTTTTGGTAATTGGAATCCTCCATGACCTCTTATAAGGAACAAAACAGAAGAATTTTCTTGTTACTAACACAGAATTCCTGTTTACACAACAGAGTGCAATGCCAGCCAATAACTGTCCTAAACTGACCATGTGTCAAATGTTTCTCAGGTCCTTTCCAGGACCCTCTAGTGAACCAGAAGAGAAAGTGAAGGTTTAAATAGCACTGGCCATCAACGTTCTCAACCATTAAGGAGTCCAGGCCACATGGCAGATTAGTCTATAGCAGTTGTGAAATAGTATTTGCCAGCCCCTTCTGGGAGCAGATGGCTGGTTCATAGCATCATGAAGTAAAGGGGAGAAAATAGAAAACATGAGCAGGTTACAACTGTAGTGTGCCTGCAGAAAATGTGAAGACAGGCTCTTTGTTTCCTTTGTGTCTCTCCATCCCCACCTCCAAGTGGTTTTGAATTGAAATGCGGACAAAAGCATCTCCAGATTCATTTGGCTTGGCCATATTAACCATAAAAAAGATCTAGCCTGTTCCAGTCTTCACCCAGCAGTAAACTATAAATCCAACTTCCCCTCTCTGCTGGGAAATAAAAATCCAAATACAGTAGCATCCAAATAATTATCAAGAGTTGAGCAGCGCTGGCAGGATGCAATGTACAAGATTCAATTTTAACTAGTGATTACAGACGGGCAACCTTCTAGCCCTGAATGTCAAACGGCCATGTCACTTTCTCCTGTCACGGAGTATGTCAGGCTCACCGCAGCCTGGTGACTTTCCATCAGAGGTAATGAATCTTGTCCTCCTGAGATGGGAAGTGTCACTACACTTTCCCCCCTGCCTTTCTTTCCACCCCCACTCCTCATTCCCTTCCTGCCACCTGTCTAGGTCCTAATAATTAAGAAAAAGATGTTGTGTGTGACTGCTTCTCACATCCACACCAGTGCTCTCCTGCGATCAATTTAAATTGTTTGGTCAGTCATCGGCTTACAAACTGTATGTTATGAAATAGCCAGCTTGTTTACGTTTATGGCCCTGAAGTCTCACACATTGAGCTCTCTTGTCCTTGGGTAATAAAAAAGAGTGTGTGGGGGGCGGAGGGATGTAGTGGAGAAAGAAAGGAAGTTAAATGCTGACCTTATAGCTTGCATGGTTTGGGGCTCTAGTCCAACTTCTGAGTCTGATAACTTGCCTTTAAATCTAAAGAATTTAGCACTTTTTGCTTCTGACCTTCCTGCAGTTGGACAGCATGTGTGAAGTGATGAGTGTGGGTTTCACATCACAATCCACCAACGTGTCACAGAGGGTGCAGAGACAGCAATGACTCTAACTGAGAGGTTGACACGAACGAAAGATTCTGGATGAACACTTTCCTTATGTATTTCATGAAACACAGATTATACATGTACATACATAACCTGTTTTAAAAAGAAAGCAAATTCGTTAAATATACCTAAGTCTTAAAGTTTAGCCTTCAAGGTTGGGAACTTGGAGAATATATACAGAGTTGACATGATACGAATTACTTCAAATTATAGTAAGAAAATTCCTATTAAATTTAATATACCTTACCAATGTTAGACATATATTATACTTGTATTACAAAGCATCATACCTTGGGACAAGCAACGGTATTAACAGGCCAGACTTCCTGGAGCTCCCAGGGACTGAACAACCAACCAAATAGTATACATGGAGGAACCTGTGGCTCCAGCCACATGTGTGGCAGAGGATGGCCTTGTTGGAAATCAGTGGTAGGAATGATCATTGGGCCTGAAGGGGTTCAGTGCCCCAGTGTAGGCAAATGACAGGGTTGGAAGGTGGGAGTGGGTAGATGGGTAGAGGAACACACTAACAGAGGCAGTGGGAGGGGGTATGGGATAGGGCGTTTCTGGAGAGGAGACCTGGAAAGGGGATGACATTTGAAGTGTAAATAAAGAAAATATCAAAAAAAAAAAGAAGATATTCAATAAAAGAGAAAACAAGAAAAGAAAATCAAGTTCTGTAGAAGCAAATAATAATAACAATAACAACAACAACAACAATAGTAATAATAATAATAATAATAATAATAATAATAAAACAGTCATTATTATGGTTCCTTGTAGTTGACAACCAATTGTGTGATACAAAGCAGTATCTCTGAGTTTGGCTTTGGCAATTGTGTGTCCCATGGAACACCAGCAGCAAACTAGAGCTGAGATCATTTAATCCACTGTTATCTCATCTAAATCAGCAGATTAGGAGGCAGAATCAAGGCTAACCATCACATCAATGGTAGTTCAAAGGATCTGGATGGCAAATGCTTCCGTTTGGTAAGTAGCCCATTTCTTTCTTCTGAATATCTCATTCCCCCTTACTGGTCAAGATTTAAAGAGAAATACTTAAATCTCAATACACCAAGGCCTTTGGAGAAAGATTGTATATATCTATATCATATTTGCTAGATTTCCTGCTTGCCTCCCTGCCCAGCTCCTGTATTAATTTCCAGAGGAAGCTTATCACAAGAAATTAAATAGTCGGCAACATGGACAGGTTTCTTGTCATAATGTAACTAGAAACTTTGTGGGGGAGGTGAGCAAAGGTTTGGGTAATTAAGTGGGAGTGGGTGGGCAGGGGAGCAGGGTAGAGGGGACATTCGGGATAGCATTTGAAATGTAAATGAAGAAAATATCTAATAAAATAAGTTAAAAATTTAAAAAAAGAAAAAATGCAATCTATTAGGACATTCAATGAACATTCACAGTCTAATATGGCCCTGATAAGTTCAACTGATCCAGACACAAAATGGTATCAGGGATAACTTTTGAGGACGAGACAGAAAGTTAACAAGTAGGCTTCATTTCCTTAGAGAGCTACAACCCTTTAGACAAACCTCAGATTCTGTAAAAGGGTGTTAATATTTCCTCTCATGTGCTCAAATATGTCTCCTCTCTGGTAAAATGGAAGTTCACACCATGGCTACCTGCATCTTAGTCTTCAATTACTAAAATAATGTTTTTGAGGAAAAATGGAAAATTCTTCTGAAAACACATGTCATCTGTTACAGATTCTATGGTGTAAGATTTTAATACAAGATATACTTTCTCCTTTTCATATTCTTTACACCATTACAAGTATATTAGGAGTGAGGACTGAGAAGAACTGTCTCCTTGTGATACAAATATCTCATTATCTATTGTATTTTCTTCTTATCTTGGTTTCCTAGTTGAGTTTCATTTTAAAATTTTAAATTCTATCAGTGATACAGAATCTAGTGTTTATCAGGTAATATTTATCCATGATACAGAGAGTTAAATGGAAAAAAAATGCCATCCATTATGTAACCAGGAGCCTTGAAATAGAAAGACATGGACATAGAACCATAAAGCTAGATGGAATGCACCAAGAATAGGTCTGTACTCCAAAAAAAAAAAAAAATTCATATTTGTTTTCAAAGAAAGAAAATAAAAATCAAATATTTATAAACTGATACTATTGTTAAAGTAAGTTGCAAGCTATCACTCTACAATTTATAAGTGATTCTCCTCCTGTAACCATTGAACTCTTGTGACAACCCTAGACAGCATGGAAACAAGAGTGATATCATTAACTAAGAAGTTTCAGCATGTATACCAGTATATTTTATGAAAGCCTCTCATGATTCTAAGTTGAACGACAAAGAATGCCCATGCATCAACAATCTGTACACCCTTAAGTTTTTCTTCAAGTGGTGTAGACTGAAATACAGATTTCCTGGTGGCAGATTGATATCAAGAATCAAAGAGATGAGACGACAAGAGTCTCAATGTTTGTACAAATTAGTTACCAATGAACCTAACCATGTTGAAGGCTCAGTGTATCTAGGAGGAAGGTGAGGGTTCATACTCAGATCAAACTAACTGGTAGACACTCTAGTAAATGGGCATTTTTACAATATATCATCTCTGTGATATAGGAAATCTGACATCCCAGTTTATTATTGTACAATATGTCAAAACATGAAATATTTACTATTGAAATAATTCCAATGGAACTATAAACTTTACCTTGTATTATATATAATATATTGACTTAATTTATCTATTATAAGATAATAGAAAAATTAACACCAGGGAAGCTGAAAGCATTGAAACCAGGCCACTTAAACATGAGTGCAACTCTAACCTTTCCTTTAAGTTCTCTACAAAATGGAAGCTATTTAAAAATAAAATTTACTATATAAAAAAAGTTATACTACATAGTTCCTATTCATGGATTGAAAGCTATATCTTTAATTTCTGAGTTTCAAATAGAGATCTAAAGTTTCATTTTTGTATTTTTGTTTTTAATTAGCAAACTTAAATTAATTGAATGATTAAAATTTTTATACTATAAAAATGTTTCTTTGCTTGAAACTATGAATTGAGATGAACATGTATCTGCATAATAGGCAGAGGCTGTGAAAAGAGAAGACTCAAGTGTGAGGTCACTCCCTGAGGTAAGGCTTGCATGCAAGCATGGGGTTCCATTACTTGAAGATATTTTCCCAGGCTGAAGTTATTCAAAGGAAATGACTCAAAATGTCAGTCTATGGTAATATATAAATGTTCTCTGATACCCTATGCTCCCACAAAACAACTTTCCTGGAGACACATCTCCTTTGTTCTATTTCTTTATGTTGCATTCATCTTACCATCTTGATTTAGGGGAAAAAGAATTCTGAGAATAAACAGTACAATCATAAAGCAGTTGTTGAATCCAAAAGAACACCATTATGGAAATTCCATTCAAATGCAAAATTCAGAAGCTATATTTCTAATAGTCCTAAGAGGGCTAATTAATAATCACAAGTACTTTGAAGATGAAAAGTACTAAATTAACATCAATATTTATTTATTAATAATCAGAGGAGGTGATGCTGCCATCTTGAAATTGCCTCTTTTACTATCAAGTGCTGAGTGCTATCCCATTTCACTTTCTTAATTGCCTTTCCAGACATTTTTGCCGTGTGGCAATTCATATATATGTTTTGTATCTCACTATTTTAAAATGCCCCAAGTTCTGTGTCCATGGTTAGAAAACATGTCTCATTTGTATTTAGTGATGCTGCTCATTACAATAGTACCTGCATCATTTAGCTTAAGGTAAAATCAAATTGTCCTTAACATTAATCCTGCAGTGGCCATTGCAGAGTAAGTTCTTAGGAACATGGTCTTGCATGAATCAATAAATGAAAATGAGTTCATCTTACTGTCACTTGTATATAAAATATAACCATTACCTCATAGTTGTTGGGATCATTCAGTGACTACCCTCTTGTGGTTTATTAGAAACTATAAAAAATATGTGGGATCTTTCTGTCATTGTGCAAATGGTAGATTACAATCTTCACTGTCATCTATGACCTTGATCTTTAAAAGTCCACATGCATGCCTTTGTTGATTCCAGCTTTGTTTGAAGCATACCACTGGCAAAGAAAGATTTTGCTTGTTTATCATTAAATTATTTATTCACTTTGTATTCTAATAGGCCAGCCCCCCTCTTCTCCCAATGTTCCACTTCTCATAGCTCCCCCCTCTCACTCCCTTGCCTTCACCTCTGGAAAGGAGAAGACTCACCCTGGGTATTACCCTGTCCTGCTACAAGATTCTGCAGGATATGGTGCATCCTCTCCCATTGAAACAAGACAAGGAAGTCCAGTTAAGGGAATGTGATGCATAGACAGGAAACAGTTCTTGGGTTACCTTCATGAAAACCAGACTGCACACCTGCAATTGACTAGCAAAGCCTCCACCCAAACCATGGTGCTGCCTACAAGTTGGTCATGGACAAAGATGGAGACACAGGAGATGGCCAACCATTGAGTGGCCCAAATTGAGACCTATATGTGGGCAAGAATCAGTCTCTGACACTATTAATGATAGTCTGTTACAGGATAGGCAGGATACTAACGCAATGGTTCTATGAGAGGCTCCACCAAGCAACTGGTAGAAACATATGCAGAGATCCATAGCCAGACATTACATGCAGCTCTAGTAGTGGTGTGGAAGAGGTGTAGGGAGGATTGAGGGACCCTAAGAGGATAGGGAAAACACAGGATGACCAAACAAGTCAACAAACCTGAACCCCTGGGGGCTCTCAGAGATTAAACCATCAACAAAAGAGCTCACAGGGAGAAGACTTAGCCACCCCTGCATAAAAGTAGCAGAAGAAAGAGTTTTTAAAACTCATTTCAACAATAATTAAACTTTACAAAATTCTAGGCGGGCGACACTGCTGAGACCCAGACTCTAGAACTTCTTGGCTTTGATTTCAACTTAGATATGTTTTACCATCCACAGTGGGGTCTGTGCAGGTACTAGGGGACTAACTTGGTTTCTATCTTAGTGTTTGCCAATCACTACTAAATACAGGATAAGATGACAAGGGGGTGAGACATTGCCCTCATGACTTCTCTGACATGCAAGTGTCTGGAGTTCAAGTGAACAGCCTTAGTGTCATCCATATTGAATTCGTTCACTGAAATAGTTAGACACCTGAAAAATTCACTCTGCAAACCCATCTAACACACGTTCCATGCTACAACGACAGCAAGCATTTCTTAAATACACAAGGCACAGCATACAATCTCAAAAATCAGCAAAAATCTTTAGTTTATTAAACACAAGGACAAGGGTATCACTGAGGGAAAAGGTAACAGACAAATAAGACAAGGGGGGCAAGGGGCCGGGTAAAACTCACCTACAGTTCTACCTTAGTCCTCGCTAGCTGGGCATCAGTTTAAACAAAGAAAGAAAGAGAGAGAGA
>NC_034604.1:22936814-22937536 GCF_900095145.1 Mus pahari | reverse complement strand
GGGAGTGGGTGGTCAAGGGAGCAGGGTGGGGGGAGGGTATAGGGGACATTCGGGATAGCGTTTGAAATGTAAATGAAGAAAATATCTAATAAAATAAGTTAAAAAAAAAAAAAAGAAAGAAAGGAAAGTCAATTGGCGAATGATTCCTGGAATTGTAGAGAAAATACTGGAATGTAACATATCATGTTTATTTTAAAATAAAGTTGGAGTCACCTGAACCATTTGTCCACTAAACAAGGAGATATTTAGCTTCTGATTCTCAAAGGCTTGAGTTGAGCTTTGCAGAATACATAGCTGGGTTGCATTTGAAGTTGTTAAATGAGGCTTGGTTATGAGGAGACTAGAAAACAGTATTCTGTCTGAGATAATCAGCAAATGGAGGAGAACCTACCTCACTTGTGGGACGAAAAACCTTTCGGTGAGGTTATACTGAATATTTTACCACATATTTAGTAACTCAAAAAATCTTCTTTGGAGGGATTAAGAGTAAACTATCATAGTTAGTGAAAGTTTTACAAGCTGTTTTGTATGTATGGAACACATTCCATCCTGACAGGAGATTAATTCTGGAAAGTACGGATTATAATGTAGACACATAGATAGGTACTTGTGCATGCACAAACACACAAACACACACACACACACACACACACTCAGAGAGAGAGGGGGGGGGAAGGGGTAGGGAGGTCAGACAGAAAGACAGAAAGACAGAGACAGAAATA
>NC_034604.1:22926966-22936739 GCF_900095145.1 Mus pahari | reverse complement strand
AGAGAGAGAGAGAGAGAGAGAGAGAGAGAGAGAGAGAGAGAGAGAGTTGACTCTATGATGTTACCTCTTTGGATTCCCATTTGTAGGATAGGAAGGTGATAAATCAAGGAAAGCAAGATGTTCCCCAATATTATTAGAATGTTAGATGTGAACCTACTCATGTCTCAGCTACTTGTCAAGAGAGGAGCATATTAAAATAAAGTTAGATGAGATCGCCTAGAGTTTTATTTTGGGGTCACACTGGGGTAAACGAACCTTTTCCTACATTAATGGAGAATGTGCTCTTGTTTCTCTGTCCTATTCACCATGCAGTGGCTAGCACACTTGCGTGCCATAAAACAGCACAGCTCTTGCTTCTTACCTGTGCACATTTCATTCAATTCACCAATGAGTTTGTCTATTTCCAGAAAGAAATAAAGTGTGTTAAATGCTTTTCACACACTTCCTACATACTTAGTCTGAGTTTGTACTCTCTTTGTTTTCAGTACTCATTCTTGGCCATTCTTATATAGCCATTTTGTGTTAGGATTCTCACAATTAAGAAAAAATCTGAAAACAGAATTAAAAGTTTTGCAACATAAATTATGAGAGAATAGTTATTTTTTTATCTTATGACATCACTTGGGCTAATATGAATTTAAGAGTCTTAGATCTCTCTCTCTCTCTCTCTCTCTCTCTCTCTCTCTATATATATATATATATATATATATATATATATATATAAATGCAGAAGCATGTTATGAATTTCCTTCTCCTACCACCTTCACGTACTCACATGCCTCTGTGGATCAGACATCACACGGAAGACCAAACAAACATCTTTGTGTGTATTTTGTCAACTAAATTAAATTAATTTCAACTAAGTTAAATCAGATACCTTGAGTTGTACTTTAAGTTGCCATTCAACAGTAAAGATTCTTCTGCCTGTCATTTGGAATGAACACCATACCACAAGTTTCCCATTGAATGAGCAGAGCTAACTGAGGGCATCCAAGAAGAAACTTTCATAGATAATTGGCTAGCTCAGGGAGGCAGCAGAGCAGAACAGCATTCCAGATTGAATCAAATTCTGGAACATGTCTGAACAGACGACTAAAGTACGGAAGAGATGATGAGAAAATCGACATGACAATTAATGAATAATTTTAACTTCATTTTTATCAGTTTTTTGGTTTTTTTTTTGCTGATATACAAATGTAATCACAAACACATCCCTAAAATATTTTATTTATATGCTGTATACATTATAAAACAGAATAATGTTTTATTTTTATTAACAGGAAGAGCATTGACAATTTAAATATGTAAAGAGTCAATTTCCTTACTTTCTATTAGAAAAAACATGTAAAAGCTTAAGAGAGATTTTGATAGAATTGTCACTGTGACATTCAGATACATAAGAAAATCCTGGACTGAAATGAATATGAAATTTAAATATATCCCTTGAAATATTACAGTGAAAGAAAACCTTTACTTCAAGCAAATGCCATTCACAGTATTTGATGTTAAAATTTTTAAATTTTTCATTTAGTGAATCAGTCAGCTCCTTGGTTCACATTTTTGGCATAAGTATAAATTTAAAATTGTCTTTTATCATCTACTCCAGGTTGCAAATTTTCTGTTTGATTTATTGTCTTCCTTTTCTCTTTCTCCACATCTGTTTTCATGAAGCCATTCATTTTTCTCTCCATTCATTTTTGATCATATTCCTGTTATATCTCTGCCATGTCCTATATTCACAACTATAGCTAATCATGATAGCTATTAATATCTAATAATATTCTATGCTATATCTAAAGAAAAATGTATGTTGTGCCTATCTCTGGACATTGGTTCAATTTGTAAACATACTCTGATTATCAATGTATGGGCAGCATTGTCAAAACTATGATTATGTTGGTAATGCCAAGACTAGAGAATCCCACACTTAATCCATGACCTTCTACTCCTATATTTTGACAAATATTTATGTATCACGGTTTTCAGAAACCTGGTTACATTGAGGGTACTACCTGACATCTATTTATATTTTTCATAGTTTCTAATACACTGCATTTTAGATAATGTGTACATATTACACACTTCAACACATAAAGCAAATCTTTTATACTTGAGTTAATCCATAGAATGTGATAAAATATTTTAATTTCATTGCTTTTTAATGTACCCCCCCCCCATGGTCGTGTTCTTACTGACTTGGAGTGGCCAGGATACTAGACACAGCTGTATATCCTAAGTAGCAACAGGATTCTACATTTTCTAAAACAAACCTATTCCTAAATTTTTTTATTTTGGACCAAATACAAGGCCTCTAGAGGTTTTCCTTGCTCCCCATTCACCATAGTCTTTGTGATTGCCACACTCACCTCACACTGAGGTGTGAAGCAGTAAGCCTAACAGCCATGTATGAAGCCCCCTTTTCTTCCTCACAATGGGGCCAACTTCACAATTCAAACCTAAACCAATCCCAGCAGGCCTTGTCTATGCATGGGTCTTACATCCTGTGTTGTTAGCTATTGTTGCAAGAAGACAATTCCTTCTCATCCTACAATGGAGGGTAGAATTGTAGAAGTTTGCCAATTTCTAGAACACAGAAAGCAGTGACAGGAGAAAAAGCTAGTCTCCTGAGGGACTAATGTAGCAAAGCCAATGGTGGTATATTTTTTTTTTCTAAAATATCGAGTGACATTAATGGTGAGAAGCATAAATGTGAAACTCCATTATAAATGAAATACACTGTGGATCCATAATTCATCCCAAAAGGATCAGAGTGGTTAAAACAGTGGAAAATGTTCAAAGGAACATCCAGAACTATGTCAGAGGGCCAGTGGTAGCCTGTGGTTACTTAGAAATTTCAAACATATTTGAAGGAGCAAGTGAGGAAATCACTGTAAAGATATGGGTAAGACAACTTGCCACATGGCAGCATTTATATTTTATTGTTGTTAAAGATGGAGCTTTAGTCTATTGCACAATGAGAATAATGCACAGGCTTTGTTTCCTACTTCCTTATAGTAATTTTTAATGGGAGCTCTGCATTGTTTGTCATCGCTGGTCATGCCAGAGTAGTACAGAAAGCTGCCTCTAACAGATTCTATTTGTCATGTGCTCACCTGTGAGAGTGAAAGGGGAATTTGACTACACACAATAGAATCCAGTATGTAAAAGTTCAATATTTTTCATATTTTCCTCAATACAGCATGAATTTTGTAGTCTGTGAAATATCATTGATCCCTCATTCAATGCCCCCTGTACCCCCTTTCTCTACAGGTGTACTAATTTCTTACTTTCCTGTCATGTCTACAAAGTGGAAGGGTTGGTTTCCATGGATTTTCCATAAACCCCTCAGCATAATTTATTTCCCTGGAATTTAGAGTACTACATGAATAATCTATTTGCAAGGGCATTCCGTCAATGGAGTAAGAGTTAAATTTCAACTTCAAATGTGCTCTCAGTTGTTCTTATATACAAAAGCTGGCTATGCACTCTGGCCTCCATCGCTGCTGGCCAGTTTTCAAAAATATTTGCAGCTGTCTCCCCATGTAACTGTATCCTCAACATTCAGAATGCCTGCAGCATAACTTGTTTTCCTTGGTCAGCACATATAGGAAAATTTTAGTTATAATTTAGTGATTGATTTTCCCATTTCTGTGACAAAATATTCTGAAAAAAAGTAACTCAATGGAGAAAGGGCTTCCTCTGGGTTACAGGTCAAGAGTACCTTTTCCCACGGAAGGGAAGTCATGGACACATGAGGTTACTAAAGCTAGTCATATTGTAGGTACAATCAACGAACGGGGATCGCATGCTTCCACCCAGTTCCATTTTTCTATTTATACAACCTAGCATCCGGTGCAGGGAATGTTTCTACCCACAGCTGGCTGAAGCACCTCTGATAAAGATAGTAGAATGATCTTCTGTAGGCATGCCAAAACCGCTGCCTTCTGGATGTATTGAGTTAACAACTGAGAATGACTCACACAGACGCCATGGGCATTCTTACAAGAAATGAGGGGTAAATGGGAAATATTTAAGAAAGCGAATTTGGTATTTGAGTCCATTATATTTATATTAGATAGCACTGATTTTTTTTTCATCGTCCATATTAGGTATCAACTCTAAAAGTAAAAAAAAGGATAGGCAGAGAAAAGAAAGAGAAAATTAAAAAGGAACAGTATGTAGCCCATTGGGCTTAAATTAATAGTTGTGAATACAGCAGCCCCAAGTGATATAAGTGATGGGATCGAAGAGGGTGCTACAGGAAGGGGGATATTAAGACATTTTGCCGAAATCAAATTGCTTCCTTGCAATTCGAGAACTTTAGTGCGGACAAGAGCAAGGGTAAGTTAATAAAAGATTTTGGACAGAAGGAAAGCCTGAATGGACGGGGAATGTCCGTTTGCTCTCTGTGCTGGGCATTTTAAGCAGGCTGGATTTTATACCCCAATACAGGATAGATTTAAACACCAATAAATGACCTGCAGGCCTTGCAAAAACATATTTGGGGGACACCATATGTGTTCTTATAAGAATTGAGGAAAAATATGAGTCTAGTTATAAACACTTTAAATTACCAAAATAAATTCGAGATTCTTTTAAGGTATAAATTTTTTATATTATTTTTAAGATTACATACAATTACACTATTTTACCCTTGCCCTTTCCCTTGTCTATCTCCAAAGCTCCCACAAACCCTTCCCTATACTCCCCTAAATTCATGGTCTCTTTTCTCATCAACTTCTGGCCCTCACTTATATACATGTAGACACCAGAGCCATATGGCCAGCTCTGAAAACACACACATGCGTGGCGTGTTATGGAAGGAGCAGATTATTTGTAATGAGATGATTTCTTATCACGTAAGATATATGATAGAAAGAGGGGGGGTTTGCTGTTCGAAATCATGAGTTTCATCACTTTCCATCTTTTCCTACAAGTATTATTTTTAACAAATTAAAGAAAAAGCATTTAAAATGGCATGGTGCTATGGTTAGGACACAGTGAATCTCTTCTCATGTTCGGATATCCAAATCTGTCAGTGCCATCTCCCAGTGAAAACACAGAGGTTTGCTGGTGCAAAAAAGAGGCAATGAGCTGTGGGTCTGTGAGCCTGTAGTAATCTGTGGTTCATTGTGGTGACCAAATACCCACAAGTATTTGCCTCCATTTTTCAATAAAATGAGAGAGAATAAAAACAAATTAAACCCATAAACCTTAATAAGAAAGAGGAGAGGAGAAAGGCCATCATCCAATATTAGATTCAAAGCATTATTGAGAAATGGAAATGACTAGGAACAACACATTGGCAGAGGAGGGTTTGAAGAATCTACAGTCCAAAATTAATCCCCCCCCCCAAAAAAAAATGGGTGGCAGAAGCAGAGGGTGCCGACATTACAGGACAAACTACCAAGGAATAAAATTATAATGAGTGAAATGTGGAACTATATTTTAAAAAGCATTATGTGTGGCTGCAGGGTAAAGAATTAAAGACTCCGATTAAGAGTCTGTCTTCAGAAAAAGGAACCATCATGTTATCAGTGTGTGTGTGTGTGTGTGTGTGTGTGTGTGTGTGTGTGTGTTTCCCTCATGTACATACTTGAGTATAGTGAGAGTAAAGGAAGTCCCACAGTAATTCAAAGTAGGTTCAAAACAATCTTGGAAAGATCACACCAAGAAATCATGGCACTTATGCAGAATAAAGACAATGAAGTGACTGGGCTGTAGCTTGCTGTTGGCATAACAGGACTCACCCCTCTCCTTATTTCACTGTTTTTTAGCAAACATCTGCCGCACCACTTAAGTTCTCAATTAACTGGATTAATCTCAGAGGAAGGAAGATCCTAGCAGAGAAAATAAGCCTTACACAGTAAACAGAAAATAGTCAAGTACATTACCTGGGCATGTGACTCATTTTTCTGGGCAGATATAGATGGGTATCACTAGACCTCAGAAGTGATTGACTATGGATCGTAAGAAGGATTCCTGGAAACTCTGGCTTGAAGAACCAATTGTTTATTGAGGTCACATATTCAAGCATGGGTGAGGCCATAACCACAGGGCATGGAATGTGTGTGGGTGTTTATTGAGTTGAAAAATTGCATCTGCTCTCTACAATTATTAGCTACACATATTCTTTGGAAAGGAGCAGGCGCCTGTATGCCTCCTGAACCTTCTTGTATGTCCTGTATGCTCTTTGGGCTTCTCTTGAGCATCTTGTGCATACTTTTACTGTTTTGTGTGATCTCTGAGCCTACCTGACTCTCTCCAGGGGTGATAATTGGACCAATCATATCACACTCTCATGCACATCTACATATATGCTCAAATTTCTATATCCAATGGCCACATCCAGAAGACAACATTCCACAACACCTGCTGAATCTGATTACCTGAGATAGATACGTCAGGCATGAACAGAAACCTATTCATTATCGTTTTAGTAGATGGGAAATCCAAAATCCAAGGCTAGCATCTAGAGAAGGCCTTCTTGATGCTTTCCAAAGGAAAGAAAAAGAAAACAGACAACACAACAACAAAATGACAGAGTGGCTAACTTGACCTTGACAATGACACAAATGACTTCAAAGATAGAATACTTGTGATTCCATCAAATCCCAAAGGCTTTATTCTACTACAGTGTCAATTAAGCCATCTTTATAATTCCTATCTACAATGTTTTTATTTTCCCCACCTGAAACCTCTTTACTCAACTGCTTTGCCTTCCCTTCCCTTTTAGACTGCTAGTACTCACTATTATACTTCTGTTGTAATTAAATACCGTAGACGTTTCTTACAAGCAAAGCAAAATTGTTTTTCAGGCTGAATAATATTTCCTCCATATCTAAAAATCTTCATAAAATTTCATAACCAGATTCATAGTATTCTTTGCACTATTGCAGTTTTAATAGAAATTAGCTAAATGAACAAAACACTGAAGAATTTGAAGAAACAACCTAGCAATGGTTACCTACTGACAATCTACTGAAATATTATCTAATAGCAGGATGGAAGATATGAAGCAGTGACAATGGCAGTGGGCTAACACTCCACCATTGTTGAATACTGAAGATGAACTCTAATTGATTAATCAGGAAATTGAACCTTAGCCTTGTATAACAGGCACATTGCAAAATGAAATGTTATTTTCCTCAGAATGAGGTCTAAAACCTTGAACATGTGTGTTTCCAAGGATTTTTAAGAACATTTAAAAATACTTTGATTTGCCAGTATTATATCATAAATACACCACACCCATGAATAAAATTATGAAAATTGTCTCTAAACAAACAATACTTAACAAAAAGAATTGTAACTTAAAGACCTCACATATAATACTTTCTAATTGTATAGCCTCAGGGTAGTTTCTCAATACCCATATTGCCATGGCAAACAGACTAGACATCAACTGACACAAAAAGTCCCGGAAAAGGACCAGCAAAGGCCTGAATGTGGAGAGACCTGCTGTTCCTTGTGTTTTCATTTTGGCATCTATCATTGCTATTAATCTATTGGCTCTGACATCTTTTTTATGAGTCCAGTTCCCATTACTGCTGCCATTTTCTCCTTCTATAGACAGACAGACGTTTGTGATCTTCTTTAGACACTGGCTTTGTGACTTGCCTAGGATGTATATGAGTTCACTGAAATTATACCAGCTTACTTTCACATCAGCCCTTTCTCTACACAGAGATGTATGTTCCCCTTAATTTCTTTGTGTCTGTTCAAGTAGGACCCAGAGCCTCTGTTCCCCTGGTTCTTTCCCTCCTTAGCCACCCAAAGACCTTCACAGCTATTTCCTTCTTCTTGTCTTTTGACGAGCTCCAGCTCTTCTTAGTAACAATATTCCCTTTCAAAAGCTTAACTGGGGTTGGCAGATTCAAACAAAATGTTGGATCAGATCTGAGCACCTTCTCTTTGAATTTCAGGAGATGGATAAAGGACTGTGCCGCTCAAAGAGATGAGAGGAAGCATTTAAACTAAATTATTTCCATTAGTTTGACAGAGAAAATGGTGTGTAATGTGTTAAGCAAATAAAGAAATTTTCAGATCTGAAGAACCTACAAGGTCCTCACAGATATGTTTTCTTCCCATCATATCATTTGATGCTCTTTCCATCTTTGTTTCAATGACTTTTGAAAACACAATAAACCTTGGTTTGGAAGAGTCAACTTTATGGTTCTGCTAAATGCTTTATCTGCCATTTCAAAATTTCAGTATCATTTGCAATTTAAGCTGCCATGTATTCAGAAAAAAAACCCCAGAAACTTCTAAAATGATATCTAATTATCCCTTAATCTGGCTGAAAATCCTATTAATTAGGAAAATTCTAGGGAGGCTATCATAGCAACTCAGAAAAGAACCTCCTAGAACAGACAATATAAATTGAAAACGTTAAGAAGTTAGAAGCTCATATAATCGTTCCTCCACATCTTCATCAGGATTCTTTGAACTCCACCTTATGTTTGGCTGTGGATCTCTGCATCTGTTTCCATCAGTTGCTGGATCAAGTCTCACTGATGACAATTAGATTAGGTACCAGGTGCTGCCTAGAACCCATAGAATATTAATATAGTAGAGTACCATTAGGCATCATTTCATTAATTTTTTTCTAGTTGGCATTGATTCTATCCCGGGACTCTGGATGACCCAGCCTCTGGGTTCTGATCCTCTAGAGGGTGAAAGGTATGGACTCCTTCTCATGGCATGGGTCTCAAGCTAGACCAGTCATTGGTTAGCTACTCCCAGGGTTTCTGTGGGGCCTTTACCTCAGCACATCATGCTGCTAAGACAAATTGTAGGTAGAAGGTTTTGTGTCTGGGATGGTATCACAAACCCTTCAATAGAAGTCTTGACTGCTTACAGGACATGGCTGGTTCATGTTTTGCATCTCCCATTAATACAAGTCTTAGATAGTGTCACCCTAATAGATTCCCAAGTGTTTCCATTGTACTAGGTTTCTACCTTATCCCCAATTGACCCCTAATTCCAGTTGTCTACACCCATGCTCCCTTCCTCTATCATCTTACCATATGATACCTGCTATTTGAATTCCCACCTATCCCCTATCTACCCACAATATCTATTTTATTCTGCATTTCCAAGGAGATCCATGTGTTCCTCTTTGAACCTTCCTTGTTATGTAGCCTCTCTGAGTCTGTGGATTGTGACACAGTTATCCTTTAAATTTCTGTTACTATTCACTTATAAGTGAATGTTGTGCTTGTTTCTTTGAATCTGGGTTACCTCACTCCAGATGCTTTTCCTAGTTCCAAACATTTAGATGCAAATTTCCTAATGTCATTTTTTTCCAAACAACTGAGTAATACTCTATTGTGCATATGAACCACATTATCATTATCCATTTTCCAATTGTGGGACATCTAGTTTGTTATGAGTTTCTGGCTATCACAAATAAAACTGCTATAAACATATTTGAGCAAATGTCTTGGTAGTAGAATGGAGTGTCTTTTGGGCATGCCCGGGAGTGATATAGCTATCTTTTTTTTTTAGCTTATTTTATTAGATATTTTCTTCATTTACATTTCAAATGCTATCCCGAACATCCCCTATACCCTCCCCCCACCCTGCTCCCCTGACCACCCACTCCCACTTCTTGGCCCTGGTGTTCCCCTGTATGGGGCATATAAAGTTTGCAAGACCAAAGAGCATCTATTCCCAACGATGGCTGTCTAGGCCATCTTCTGCTATATATGCAGCTAGAGACATGAGCTCTGGGGGTACAGATTAGTTCATATTGTTGTGTCACCTATAGG
>NC_034604.1:22909069-22926955 GCF_900095145.1 Mus pahari | reverse complement strand
CTTGCATTTGGAGCATAGATATTTAGTATTGAGGGTTCATCTTGGTAGATTTTACTTTTGATGAGTAAGAAATGCCCCTCCTTGTCTTTTTTGATAATTTTGGGTTTGAAGTGAATTTTATTTGATATTAGAATGATTACTCCAGCTTTTTTCTTTGTACCATTTGCTTGGAAAATTGTTTTCCAGCCTTTTACTCTGAAGTAGTGTCTGTCTTTGTCCCTGAGATGGGTTTCCTGTAAGCAGCAAAATGTAGGGTCCCGTTTGTGTAGCCAGTCTGTTAGTCTATGTCTTTTTATTGCGGAATTGAGTCCATTGATGTTATGAGAAATCAAATAAAGATAATTTTTGGTGCCTGTCATTTTTGTTGTTAGAGTTGGGATTCTGTTCTTGTGGCTGTCTTCTTTTGGTTTTGTTAAGGGATTAACAAACCTTTTTTTAGGGTGTAGTTTCTTAGTNTTGGTGTTTTCCCTTTATTATCCTTTGAAGGGCTGGAAAAATATGGAACGCTTCACGAATTTGCATGTCATCCTTGCACAGGGGCCATGCTAATCATCTCTGTATTGTTCCAATTTTAGTATATGTGCTGCTGAAGCAAGCACGTGGTATAGCTATCTTGAGGTAGATCAATTCCCAATTTTCTCAGAAACTGCAATGTTGATTTCCAAGCCAAAACAGGTCAAGCACACCAAAAGGAAACCCACAGAATCAACAAACCTGGACTCATAGGGGTTCTCTGAGATTAAAATGACAATCAAAGTGACTGGGTGGGTCTGACCTAGGTCCTCTATATATGTTATAGTTGTATATATTGTTGCTTTTGAAGGACTTCTAACAGGGAGTAGGGGCTGTTTCTGAAGTTTTTGATGATTTAGAGACTTTTGTCCTCTTACTAGGTTGCCTTGCCCACTCTTAATATGAAGGCAGGTACCTTATCTTATTGTAACTGTTATGCTGTGTTTAGTTAATATCCATGGTAGCAAGGCCTGTCCTTTTCTGAAGGAAAATAGAGGAGGAATGAATTAGGAGGACATAAATGAGAAGTTGGAGAAGGTATGGGCAGATGGAGGGAGAGGAAAATGCAGTTGAAATGTAATATATTACAGAATAAATTAATTTTATAAGAAAAGAAATTAGAAACATTTGAGTATTGTGGGTGAGTCCAATATGCAGTTTGATTATGATTCAGACCTTGGCTACTTTACTGCTGCATCTGTGAAAGCTGTGACCCTCAAAAAGCACCCCCTCACACACACAGTCTCACATCTCTCTCTGTATAGTTAGAAAATTAGCAATTCCTGTAAGATATGATGCCTGTGATAATAAATGAGAACTTAAACTGCTGTGACTCTTTTACCTCATGATTTTTAATCACATGACAAGCGCACACTAGAATTTCCTTTTTCTGTCCTCTTCTTTAATGTCACTATGATTAGCACTGGTCCATCAATGATGGTGAATTGACCAATGCAGGAATCTCATACTGACAGATTCCCCAGCTCAATGAGATGGTGACTTTCTTAACAAATGAAAATATCATGGGATGGAGAGTTCAAGGAAATAATGAGCTTCTAGTGGTATCTCATGAGAATTCTGTAATTAAAAGGAACTACTGTATCAAATAGGTTATGTCTAAGAATCATTAGGGTCCAGCTTTTCTTTTAGATATAATGGAACAATTAAGTTCACCTAGTTCATTAAGGCTCATAAGTTTGTGAGTGTCAATGTATTCCAAAACTATTCTTCCTTCTTGCTGATCAGGAGGAAGTCTTACTGGAAAGAATTGGCTTGCTGCTTCTGGTGCAGCTGCAAGGTACAGCGCTTCCTCTAATTCAGGTGCAGTCATTGCCTATTCTCCAGTTTTTGGCTTCAGCCTGAAAAACCAGCAAAGAGGCAGTGTCTTCTTCCCTTGTTCTTCTCCAAATAAATGATGAAATGATATTCTTCCCTATTCTCTGTGAAATGATTTCTGCTAACAGCTCTGGAAAACACTTAAAATTATGAAAGAAATGACAGGAGGATTCATTGACAAAGGAAAAATGAGAGTTCAGAAACAGTCACACACATTGGAGGTCAGGGAGCACCTCCTCTCTCCTCTGGCCTGAGGTTGTATCCAAGTTCATTTTCAGGATGTTAGATTTCCTTAGAATGACTCATTTAGTGAGAGCTTTATTAGGATAAAAGAATCAGCAGAATTATTTTGATGGTGAGCTTAAAATATTTTGTTAACCAATTCTACCCTCGTCTCTTTATTAGATGAGAAGTATGAATTAGGATACAAAGAAAACCTTGCATATCTGAAATAAATATCATTGTACAAACCTCAGTTTAAAGTAAAGGACAAATAAAAATCTTAAGGAAATGGGACTTCATTAAAAAGAAAGGACCACAGGAAGTCAGTCTTGCCTTGATGTGATGACAGGACCAGAAATAAAGGCCACTGAAGACAGACTGATATGCCTGGTACACACTTAATGAGACTCACTGGAGACCATTCTAAACTCATTTTGCTCACACTAGAAGAATTTTGAAGTTGTTACATCTCAATTAGAGAAAGGATCAGCCTATAGAGATAGATCAGCAGGAAGAAAACTTGCTATTCATGTGTGATGTCCTAAGGTTGAGTCTCCAGCATCTATACACAAGTCAGGCAGAGAATATACCTGTAACCAGTCTTGGTGTTGGGGTTTGAGAAACTTGCCATTCAGGCATCCTAGTGGCTAGGAAAAGCTTCCAATTCAGAGAGAGACCCTGTCTCAAGGGAATAGGGAAAAGAACAGTAGAGGAGGATGCCTGAACCTGATATACAATTCTGCCTCTTCCTGCTTATTAAAGTGTGACTATATGCAACACCCACAAATAGAAACACACACACACGCACACACACACACACACACACACAAACACATGTTCACTCACATACACATGCCATAAAGAATATAAAATAAAAACAGAAGCAGAAATTAAATGTTTTAAAAGGATCAAATAAACAAAGGGAAATATTCTACATACATGAAGTGGACATATATTTTGTCATTTATCATTATTTCCTTGTATAATTTGATTATCAGTCACAGCC
Source organism: Mus pahari (assembly GCF_900095145.1). Lineage (NCBI taxonomy): Eukaryota > Metazoa > Chordata > Mammalia > Rodentia > Muridae > Mus > Mus pahari. Next base: position 22,923,879 of record NC_034604.1, on the reverse strand, counting down.
TAAATCTTTTTGTTTTGTAAATGGCCCTGATGTTCCACATTTCCCTGTTGTTTCAAGGCATTTGGCATATATTAATATATTATATGACAAGAGTGTGGCATGCAAAGAAAATTACATGGATTTGCTTCCTTCTGGTATTAATGGCATTATCAGAGGTATAGGTATAAACGTTTGGAAAGATATTTTGATGTTTCAAGGCTATGCCACAAGGCAACAATATATAAAACATTATAAATTATGAACTCATATAACACTGCTAACAAGAAATCACTTAGTTTCAAAGTAATGAGGTAAGAGCCCAGACGGGCAGGTCTTGGGAGGAGATAGGGTTTCATGAAGGAAGACACATATGATTGTCAGGCATTCATATGAAAAGGTCTTAGTTCAGACTAAGATGAAGAATATAAAGTGAGAGACACAAATGGAAAAGGTAAGAGAAGGTCATTATGGGGAGGTAAGGAGAAGCCATGTTAGCTTCAACATATTAAGTATCTTCCTTAGAAATGAAATGGACATCTGTAGAGAATCCACTAATTATATGTTCCAGGAAATAACACTAGTGCATTGCTTTGTCATAGCATGAAGCATAATTGTGTAAAGTATAAAAGCTCTCACCCAGCAATCAAACCTCATTTAAGGTCTTTCTTTACTAGAGAAACCTGAAAAGGCTGTTGAATACTTTGAAAGTTATCAGTTTTGTCTGTCTCTTAATTTCATTCAATTGTGAAATGATCACAATTTTACTATGTTATCCACTTTTTTATATTTATGTATTACAGGAAACATGGCAGAAGAAGAGGAAGAGAAAGTGGAAGAGCCAGAGGCCCAGGAAGTTGTCTAGTGTGAGACACGATCTTCTATATACAACACAGAGTAACACCCATGGAATATCAACAGTGTAGTCACTTCAGTAAGAAAGGCACTATGACAAAACTAATGGACATGTTGTTCTGGATGAGAGAAATTTTACAAGGCCCAACCTCTAGATGAAGAGGTATATCTCTTGTTCTAGCATGGCAGATAAGGGAAGAGCCCGTCTTCTCCAGAATTAGTGCCCTGAAACATTATTTGACCCCAAGAAGTTATCTCTAAACACAAATATATGAGACCAATTATAAGTGAACTGGACAGGCTTTATTTATATACATGGGCATATTTATGCATATGCATGTATAATAACAATTCAAAAAGAAGTCAAAAATTTATGAGGAAGTTGGGAAGAAATGAAAGAGTTGGAGAAGTCAACTGGGCAGGGGTGAATGAAGAACATGTAGAACTCATGTGTGAAATTCTCAAAAAATAACATGACTAAAATATTACTCATTAAAGGCAAACAACACTAATCCAGTGTCTTTAGCTAACGGCTACACATGTGACCTAACCACCCAAACACAAGGACCCACCCAAACAGTTCTGGTGACAACCCTTCAACACAGCAAATCTTGAATGACCTAAATGTGTCAATTGTAATGTTAGCATGAAATATGGTATAAAGCTAGACATACTGGACAGAGCAGTCCTGAACATTTTTGCAGATGTTTTGTTAATTTCTTCGAAAATGTTTTATATTGCATTTCAATTACATTTACCTCTTTCCTCATATCCTTCTAAATATCACACCCTGTTTCCTAGCCATTCAGCTTTGTGTGATCATTAGTGTTACTTACATAATCTTACGTGTGTGGACATCCAGTAGAGTATGTTAGAAATACCAGCAATCACACCCTTAAGGGAACCTAGCATTCTCTGTCTCTCTGTCCCAGCAGCTACCAAATAGCAACAACTCCTTAAGAAGCAGTAGGACTTTGTGTCCTCCTTCCCCCTTCTTTCCCTTTCAAAGCAGAATTTTTATCTATCTTGATTTTATAGAAGTTTTGTGCATGTCATAACTGCTCTCAGTTCATACTTACTGCTGTTACGTTTCTATTGTCTCAATACACAAAACAAGTGATTGGGACATTTAAACAGAATCTGGGATTAAACAAAGCAGCAGGAAAATGTAAGCGACCTTCCCTAGGTACTACATGATATTATGATACATTATAATATCAATGGGAAGGGTTCTTTTTAATTGCTAGTATTCAGCCTAATTTGGTAAATAACTGCCTGTTCATACAGCTTTTCCATTGCTTGGAGTCCTGTATAGAAAACTACCCATTTTTCTCTGATGTCTCAGAGGCCATCTTTCCCATTCCATTTTCCTCACTTGCATCTATCTAGTTTAGTCCAGAAAGGCCATAGGGTGGGTTTGTTAATTCACTTCCCAACTCTTCTACTGAAGATAAGATTTCAAGATTTGTTGTAAAACAGAGACCATCCTTATGTTTTATGTAATAATATTATTGATCATGAAAAGAGAATAAATAGTGTTTATCTGTGGACCCCATTCCCTAAGGATTTATTCATAGCAGTAATACTTCCCAAAAACTAACAGTCTCTGTGTTGCAGGTTCCAGCTGGTAATCCCTGTTGAAATGAATTTAGAGATTTTCCCAGCTTGTGTTCATGTGCTACAAAAGGGAAATACCCGAAATTCCACCGACTTGTGTAGGAATTATCGACTTTAGCTTTGAAGTGCAAATGAGCTGAATGAAAACACACTTAGTCTGCAACACAGAAACTATTTCTACTGACTGACTTGTTGCACATTAACTATCTTATAAAGAAAGCCTCATGTTGCAAGGGTTCTGCAATGGTGGAGACCAGGTATCCCACTGGTGACAGCAAATGCTGAGCACAAAGCGAATGAGGCAACGTTGTTTCCTTTTTCTTGTTTCAATTTGTTACTTTCGCTACTCAATTTAATTCAATTTAGTTCAATTCAAGCAATTCAGTAATATCCCATAAAATCTCTCCCTCCCTTCTCTCTCTGTCTCTGACTCTGTGTCTCTCTGTCTCACTTTCTTTCTCTATCTCTGTCTCTCTCTGTCTCTCTCTCTCTCTGTTTCTCTCTCTCTCTGTCTCTCTCTGTCTCTCTCTGTCTCTCTCTCTGTCTCTCTGTCTCTGTCTCTGTCTCTGTCTCTGTCTCTGTCTCTGTCTCTGTCTCTGTCTCTCTCTCTCTCTCGTGTGTGTGTGTGTGTGTGTGTGTGTGTGCGTGTGCGTGTGTGTGTGTGTGTGTGTGTGTGTGTTTATCTGTCTAGGCTCTGGACTAAAGGACTCAAGGCTGGACAAATACTATTATAAACAAAACCTCAGTAAGTTTAAATCACCTGTCTTTATTTTGAAGTAAAATTCCCATAGAAATTTCTACTAACTGTGATCTATTTATATAGGATAAAACTCATGAAAGTGAAAGTATCTTCAAGGAAAAGATCATGATGCATTAAAAGACAAAGCAAAAGCCAGAGGAGAGGAAACTTTTGCATGATAATCCTCGTTCACAGCTTCAAAATGGACTGTGTTCATAACTTCCAAATGGATTGAGGCTTAATGATTAGGGTAGACTTGGTAAACACCATTAGGAGTTTTGTTAACTCTACTATGAATTCATAGACAGTAAATGACTAAATGTGCCACCTCACCATTTCCCATCTGCCATTTTTATTCATTCAGAACTCATAAGTAAGATACTTTGAATTAAATAGCCCCAAAGGGAACTGTATGGTGTGCTGCCATGGTAGAAGTCGCTTATCTGAGGAGCATCTGCCCCTTTGTTAAGTGATTGATAGCCAATGTTTTCCAATTGTTTTTGTTAATGATACTACAAAGATTCTGTTCTACATGAACTTTAACAAAGCCCTCACTCAGCTTTCGTTTTTTTCTTTTATTTATATTTTTGAATAATCCTTAGTGTTTTCAGAAAGGAGAAAAATATTAAAAGAGACACAAATAAAGTTTCCTCTGCATTTCTATTTCCCACCTCCTCTATGAGTCAGATTGTATCTATCCTTTTATTCTTGAGACAGGTTGGTTTGAAGAACTCCAACCCTATCATGATTTGACTTTTCTAGATACCTCCATAGGTCTTATAATGGACATTATAATGTTAGTTTTACATAAATAGCTATTATACACTACTATTGTATATATAACAAAAATTACAGTCTAGAAAATCTCAATGTTCATGCCATTTCTACACAATTAACTAACACATGCATGTGAAGGCCACAGCTTTGAATTATGTTGAGAACTGTGTTACTAAAACACTCACCTCTTTTGGATTCTTTTTTAAAATTAATTTTACCTTCCAATCATACACACCTCCTCCTCTCCATTCTTACCCTTAGAAACACCTTCCCACATTGCCCCATCACTTCTCTCAAGAGAAAGGGAACCCCTATTGGGTACAACACTACTCTGGGCCATCTAGTTTCAGTATGTTTAAGCACCTGCAAGGCAGTCCTAGTAGATTCCCCTACTAGTAGGGGAGCCAATGATAGGCAATGTAGTCTGAGACAGACCCTATTCCACTAGATAGGGGAACCACAGGGACACCAAGCTGCACATTTTCTACAAATGTGTATGGGATCTACTTCCAGCTCCTGCATGTTCCCTGGTTGGTAGCCCAGGCTCTGAAACCTACCCCTGGTCCCAGGTTAATTAACAGTGTGGGTCTTCCTGTGATGTCCTTGACCTCTGGGACTTGCTCATTTCTATCCCTAATTCTTCCACAAGACTCCCTGAGCTTCATCTAATGTTTGGCTGTGGGTCTCTGCATCTGCCTCCATTTGCACTTGGATGAAGCCACTCAGGAGAGTTATGCTAGGTTCATGATTTCAAGCAGAGCTGAATATCATTAATAGTGTCAAAGTTTGGGTCTCTTACATGGAATGGATCTCAAGTTAGAGCTGCCATTGATTGGTTACTGAAACATATACTATTTGTTTTGTACATGCACTTCTTTTGAACAAAGATTCTTTATTCAGAAAAGCACCAAAGAAAATCTTGGATATAGGCTTTTATACCCCATAATGACACAAGGAAAAGACTGGGATGTCTGGAAATGCAGAGGCAATACTCACCATCTTTAGATTTCATTGTTCTTCAGCCGGTGTTTTCTACCAGCTCCCTCACAGCACACATGCGTAAAAAGAACAGAATTCAAATTTTGTTGGACTTGTGAAGGAATGAGTAGACTGATCAAACTCTAAACAATTAAGAGGTATCAGTTCAGTGGGGCTGAACTTTGAATTTCTTAACAAAGTAGTAAAATATCATCGCGTAAGAGATAATGAGAAAGAAGAAAGGACAATGAGACTATTTGACTTCAAAATTTTACCCTAGTCATTCCCCTAGAAAAGATAAACCTAAAAATCCTACATTTTGCAGCTCCAAAATGGTTTCAGAGAAGTTTTTACTATTATCATTGTTCAATTTCATGCGTCTCTGCACTTGAACTTCCAGCCAGAAGAAGGGCTACAACTGACAGAAGTTTTATGTGTGTGTGTAATTTCTCAGCCAATATTTGCAAACCCAGGAGGTTGGGCAACTTATCCAAACTTGTGAGTGCTGATATGATTTGAACCTCTGACCACTTTAAGATTTCTGATTTCCAGCCACAATCCAATTATAAACTAAGGAAGAAGAATGGAACACAATTCCACAAGCTATTTTCTATACATGAATCAATTTCTGTGGGCCTCCAGATTTTTGTTATTTTCCTTCTCTAATCTGAGTATATAGGTAACATTAGAATTAATTAATTTATATATCATTGAGAGAGGCCCATGATTCTTGTGAAAAACTTCTTTATGAAATCCCATTCAAAAAATAGTTTAACAAGAAAATGTATATAATTAATCATCACCTGAGCTCAGGTGTGTTCCTTAGAGAACATATTATAGTATCATTTAATTTCTTTACCATCAGATAGCTCAACAAGTTTCTCAAGTCAAAAGTAAATGAATTTTGAGACATGGGGATAAGAGATCTTCCTAGGCTGTCTGCTCCCACAGTTCTCTCCACCTTTGAGACATTGTTATTGCAAGCCATAATTTATTCTAGGATATCTGTAATTTGCATTAAAATTTAAACTTCTAAACTTAATATTTTAATTGTATTGTCCATAATTTCTGGCAGTTGTTGTCTGCCTGATTCATACAAAGCAAGAACTAAAGAAACAAAAGAAACTACACAAACAACACCACACACACACACACACACACACACACACACACACATCTTCTATTTCTTTGTAAACTTAAACTCAGCTGACCTGAAGAAAGAATGGGTAAACACCGAGTGTGATATTCAATTGGGATCATTCAAAGTCACAGAGCTGCCCAAGGACATGCTGTTAATGCTAGAAAGTTTATGTTGATGATTATGTGTTTCAGAAGGATATGATTCTAGAAATGGGTTTATATTCCAGAGAGACAGGATTCCTGCACAGTAATCCCTGCGTACACATGTACTTAGCACCTGAGCTCATGGGCAGTATACATCTGAGTTAGGAGGCAAGGATTTCAAAAGGCCTACTTCTACATTTTAGGAGAAAGTAACTGAGCTTCCTTCTCAGAAAGGTGATGAAGTGCAGACGTGCACATGCAGATATCTCCATGCATATTTTGTATGACAGTTTCTACAAGTTCCTCAACATTTTACATACATATTAGAGTACATACACATTAAAGCCTCTTACATAGAAAGAACTGTTATCTCCAAACAGCTAATATTATGACAAAATCATGGCTTTTGGAGTCAGGTTGGGTTCAAGTACTGTCTCAAGAGTGTCCTACATTTTATTATAGGCAATCTATTTAATGCCTGGTGCTGTTAGCATACCCTGTGTGAGAAACAGGTTAGTTTGTCCATCAATACAAGTAAGCTTGGGATGAATTTTGCTATGTATCAGTCATCAATTCTAAATAATGTATATATCAATTAGCTGAGCTTTCTTTTGACCATTATAAAGTAGATACTATGCTTCACGGATCAAGAAACTGAGACTTTAAATTGAGTGAATGCTCCAGATGTTACAAATTGGTGAGTAAGTTAGTCAAATTTTAACTTAGATAATGTGGCTTCAAATCTTGTGTCATTGATCATGACCATAAAGTATAATTAGGAAAACACTTAGGAGCCTTTTATTCTTTTTAAAAATGCTATATTACTGGGGTGATAAAGAAAATATATTCTGATACGTTTTGAAATGGCTGGAGGTATTTCCCATCCTGATCAGCTATCTCAGAAGACTGAAAAGATGGGGGTTTAATGGCTGCTGCAGGTTCCTAGAGACGAGGAACCGCAGTGTAACAGTAAGGAACAGAAGGGAGAAAGGAAGATTATGAGAGCTCTCATCTAAAGACCCAGTGTGCTCTAGCACTAGCATGGTAAATGAGTAGGCTAGTAAGACACTGAAGAGGATATTGAGGATGAAGTGTCAGAATATTAAAACCCCTGTCATTATTCATGTTTGTCATGCTATGATCTAAATTCATTGAGAATAGATCTCGGTAGTCCCTTTCCTCTGCATCACAGTGATCATACAGCAAACGGCCATCCACTGCTACATTATAGCCACACCTGTCTCCACCTCTCATTCATCTCTCTTCATACAAATGAGGTAGATTCTGGATGTTTAAAAAAATACATACAGTGAACTAGTTAAATTGCTGAAGGATTACACTATAAGGCTTTGTTTATGTTGATTTTGATTTGACTTTGTGAGAAACAGGGTGAGTTGAATGAAGAACTTAACATTTCTGAACTCGTAGAAAGCACACAAACACACACACACATACACGATCACAAACACATACCCTACCTTGAGAACACAGTACTAAAATAAACAAATTCAGTATATCTTGTGATTAGAACTCCCCAGCATGGTAAAAGATTTCTACTACCACACAAGTTTGTTTTTGTTTTTATTTTTGCTTTTCATTTCATTCTGGATTACAGCCCTATTTCCATGGGAATGATTCTGTGCCATTCTTTGAAGAGTCACTATTTGAACCTAGCATTCAGGACTTACCTGTCTCTGTGGGCATAAATCATGCTGTCACTCCTTGAGGGAATAAAAATTGCAGTTTTTAAGTTCAGTGAAACATGCCCTTCCTTCTTCATCACCATCCTGAGCCAATAACCGTGAAGAACATAACAGAATAATCATAGCCATGTAATGGAGTGATATGAAAATATGAATTACATACATTTTCAGTTCTTTGTTTTAACATTATACTATAAGCTTGTTTGCTTGTATGTATATATATGAATGTGCCATGTGCATATACATGTATGTATGTGTAGTAGGCTTTCAATATATAGTAAGACTTGAGATATTCAAATACAAATGTACATGATAAAAATGTCCACATGAGAAAAGTCTATGCACCCATTTTCTGATTTGGGTTATGTCATAAAGATAAAATATTTATTTGCTCTCTTTGTAGACTTATATTTGATTATCTCATGAATTAGCAAAATCTCACAATGTAAGGGAACCAAAGAAACAGATGTGCAGAAACATTTGTCATAAAATTGGAAATTTGTTTACAAAATCATACACTCAGTTTGTGATACAGGATATATGTTTTCCCTTATCACTTAAACATTTTGAATAAATCAGTATATTCACAGTATCTATTTTCATTTTGAACCTCATTTAAGACATGAAAAGGGGATAGACAATATTACAAAGTACTAAAAAGGCACTGGGCTTAAGTAAAGACTTCTGGAACCAGCCTTGTATTTGGTTTGAGTGTACTTAGATAGAACATCGGTTAATTCATATTTGACTCATAGGCATGCTCTTTCCGATCCACATAGCCATGAAAAGCATTGATACAACCAGCATCTATAAATCCTTTTGCAGTTTATTAGGCATGGCAGATGAATGGATCAGTAATTATCAGTACATTAACACTTAACTTCTGGGGGTACATTCAGCTATTTGCATATAAAATATTCAGCAAATATGTGTTTAAGTAAATTGAGTGAAAGGCTACACACCAATCAAACACAAAAATACTTGATAAAAGGAATGGTTCAAAGTGAAACATAATCAGTGAGGTTTTACACAAGCACAGCAATTCTGACATGTCCGATCATGGGCCTAGCATGGTATTTTTATGTACAGATTCCAAAAGAATTGCTTTCCAGGAAAAGTTTTTATTCACAGTGCGTGATTTACACTAAGGCAATGAAAATCAGCTTTTCAAATATCTGGAAATGCATCTGTGGGGTTCTTCAAACTTATTCTAATAACTTGATTATACTATTAATATGTAGCAGTATAAGTCATTTTTCTCACATGTTTTGTCTGCCCCTTCTATGATTTGGATTAATTTTACATTTATTTCAAAATAATTCACACATCAAGGAGGAAGATAGTACCATGCGATTCTATCAGTAGGCACTTGCATAAGAAGCAGAAGTTTTAGTTACACAAGAACACATCAGGAAATCAAACCAAAGCTATAGTTGAGGTTACTTCGGTGACTCTCGTCTGAGTGGGACTGCTAAGAGTCTTCCTGGTAATATTGTTTCATTTTAGCCAACTGTCAATAAGGGTTTCAACATCCATGTGGGAACATGTTCTTCTTATATGAGAGTCTTTGGACATCAGTCCAATCTACCTCTGGACCAAATCAGCTGAAAAAAAAAAAAACCAAAAAAAAAAAAAACAAAAAAAACCTGATACTCACCACAGCTCCATTCAGAGTGATGTCCATAAAAGAACAACAACAACAAAACAACAACAAATGGATTCTCTGCTTGTGATAAGTATGGATGTGCTAATTTTTTCCTCTATACTTTGGGGATTACCACAAAGTTTATTTGCTCTAAACAGTTTTTTGTTTGTTTGTTTGTTTCTTTTTTTAATGTATGGAAATATTTTAAGACATTATTTTAATTTTTCTTAGTTTGGTGTGGTCAAGAATTGGAAGGTATCACTGGGCCTGATTGGGGAATATCAGCTTCAACTGAATCACATAACAAACAAACAAACAACAAACAAACAAACAAAACCAAAAACCTGGGAAACAAACAATTGTGTGAAAGAGAGACCTTCTAAAGTTCTGGTTTTGCTATGAGTGCCTTGAGAGTGGGGAATTATAGAACATGTTGCTAACCACATGGAATCTGATTATTTCAAGGTTACTTGATTCATGAGAAACATACTACCTGGTATCTTCCATCAACGCTAAGATACTAATTCCAAAATTACTGATCCTGAATAGTTTATAGAATAGAAAATTACAAAAATAGAATTTACCTGAACAAAGGTGTCTCATGTTGTGTATGTATCTTTAACCTTAAAATCTGATTTTATGAATTGTCCTTAGATGGACAGAGATGACAGGAACAAACTACAAATCAACACCAGGGATATTAAAAAGTTAAATATTAAAACTGTTCTGTGCCTAAATGTGCTTGCCTGATTCTATATTTATATCTGAATTCATAGGAGAACTTTAGACAATGAAATTGCCTAACTTCAAAGTTCAGATGTTACTCTGTAATGGCAGAATTAATTTCCTTGATTGGTAATCCATCATGCCTAAGTGTGATGCATGTGGTATCAAGCATGTGTGTATCTGCTATCATTAATTGTGGCATATTGTCACAACTGATAAGGAAATTCAGGAAGAAGGAAAGGAACAAGGCTGTGATATTGGCACTTTAGCCTTCGCTTCCCATAAGCCATGGCAGATACAGCAGACTGGCAAAATAAGAATGGGCCCTTGCGATTCACACTAGGAGAAAAAGACAAGCTTCCAAAAGCATAAATCACTAGAGCAGCCATGCTCTCCATTTGCAAAGCTGCTGCTTATATTGTGAGATAATGATTGATCGGGTCTAAACAAATGCTTGGAGAAATCAGGGAAGGTGCAGGCGCTTAGGTGTGACATTTGGTCATGGAAATCCACAGGGAGCAGGCCAGCTGGCAGTGAGGCCATTCTCAGGAAATTAACACAAACACATTTAAAAGAGGTGCAAATAATGAACTGTAGGTTAAATGACATCCAGGTAAAATTGCAGTTTTGGATACCAGGTAGTCTATGTGCTAGAGAGGAGGAAATGGGAGGAATGGGGTAATAAAAACTATTTGGGCAGATTTCATTAAGGAAAGGGCATCCTTTAAGGCAGTCATACTAATAAAAACAACAGTCAGTTAGGGAGGTAGACGTTTCAAGAGATATAATGCAGAGGTAAAAAGACTTGGAAAGTTTTATTTTGAAAATAGGCACAACTGGAACCAGGAAAGAATGTGAGTTACTGATATATGTAATATATCTTATTAAAATAAAATGAATGTAGGAAGATAGTACATTTTGTGTTCTGTCATTAGATCTGTCCTCCTCTTCTTTTTTTTTTCTTGTTGATGTTGTTGTTCTTCTCCTTCTTCAAGAAAATAACTCATATATAAAACAGTTATCCTAAGGCAGCTATTTTAACATTATTTCTCCAGTCCCAAACTATGAACATCTCAATGAACCCTACAGTTTGAATAACCATTCTAAAGCTATAGAACTTCACTAAGGTTATGCTTTCTTCACCAATTACTCTTCTGTGAACTTACCCACCACACTAAAGAATATGTATACATATATGTCACACACACACTATATATATTATAAAATAACAGATTTGGAACTAGGAAAATAATTCCTTTCATATACTCTTTTCTGCCCTTCCTTGGACCTCTCCAAATGTACTACACTCACATACCTCATCTGTTTAAATACATGCATGTTTGCATGGGCGTGGATGTGCCTGTTTGGGCAAAATACAACTTTCTGTTTTCTTTCTGGGTTTGAGTGATAATGTTTAGTATTACACAATCTAAGTGCAACCTTTTTGCAATTTAATTTCTTTTGGTGCTCAATAGTATCTCATTTCACACATATACCATTTTATACTGTATAGTCCTCTTAATTTAATCCCAGCTTGCCAGTAAAAGAAACTTCTTTATTCTGAAACTACAAAAGCAAATATACAAAACATACACCACATTTTTTAAAGGAAGTGTTTACTCTGTATACTAAGCTCTTGGTCATGAGTGATACATAAGAACTACCTTCAGACCAGCTCTGTGCTCCACAATCCTCTTTCCATTAACCAGTTTTGAAAATCTCAATCATGTAGGAAAACTGTCATGTCTGGATAGCTCCCTGGTCTCAGCGCAAAATGGAAGATTATCTTTACCAGCAGTGTTTCTCCTTCTCTGGGGAGCCTGACCTTGTCTGGGAAGCCCCTACCTTCAGAGTGTCAGGTAGCCTTAGTGAGATTACAGGTTTAGCTTTCTTTCTTCTGAGTAGAACCTGTCCAGCAAGCACCTGGAATTCCTTGAATACCTCTACATGCAATTGAGGTATTCAATTATTTGTTACTCTAAGCTATAGCCAATGATATGTACCCACCCTAGAAATCCCTACTCCCTTCCCTCAAAACTATACAGCCTTTGATTCACTAATTTGACCTGACTTTCTGAAGCTGATTCTGAAGCCTGTCATTTGCTTCCTACTTACTGGCTGCCAGAAACCTCCTCTTGGACTCTGTTCCCTTTGTCCACATGGGCTTAAAACCAACAGCCCCCAGGGAGAAGGGACACCCATAATTAAACTCCAATCTCATTTTTGCTCCTTTTAAAGCAAGCATCTTCCTTGAGGTTAAGTCTATTTGCTTTCTTTTGCAGCATATATTATTGCTTTTCTCTGTTACTTTTCCCTATTTTCTCATACTTGGGCTCATCCCATGAAAGTTCATCCAATTTCTCTAAACTCTCCTACTGTTGGCTTTGTTTCTTGTGAATGATAAATTATATATATATTTACAAATCTCAAATGATTTAAGCTATATAAATCTTGATACAGCCATTACCTTAACAGATAATCTTCCTCATGTAACCATATAATTCTTAAGGTATTGTGGTTAAGGTTTCATAATGATTTCAATATGTGAACATACAATTAATATTTCTATACCATGGGCATTTTTTCAATGCCAGGTTTTATATGTTTTCATTGAATAGTTCACAGTTGTACAAGGATCTCTCATTTATCTTCTGGCTTCTCCACCTTCAGCATACATGGTGTCAGTTTAGGTTGTGTTGACACATGGTGATTGCCTGCTTAAAGAACTTCCTCAATTAGGAGATGTGAGAGAGAAGATATATGTTCTCTAGATCTGCTGTGGATGATTCCATCTGAGGGTGATAAGAGAACTTCATAGGATTTAGGAGAAACAGTACCTGGTGAGTTGTAAGTCAATCCCTGAGAATAATAGTATTTGCTCAACAAATTAAATTTTAAAACTGTATCTTATTTTCATGCTCTATCTTTCTTTACTATGTAAAGGAAAGAATCAGTGGTCAGCAAGACTCATAATTTTTACAAGAATTGCAATGAATATATATATATATATATATATATATATATGCATGTTAGTTATGTCCCTGACTGCTGGTAAAGTCACACAAGAATAAGCAAAATAATCAAAGCAGAATTTTTCTGTCTGTGTTGAATATAATTTATTAAAAGGGTCAAACTAAAACATTTCATAAATAATCTATAAAAACTAGGAAGAAATAAAACAAGGGCTGAAGTTCCAAAGGAAGGATGAAGAAGTGGAGTATCAAAGAGGAAGGGAAAAATGGAAAGAGTAGAAAAAAGAGGGAGAGAATGCAGAAACACAGACGGAGATACTCAGTTATCCCAAATTATTAGGCACTTTTCCAAGGTAGTTAATCAAGTAAAGAAAATTAAGAGGATGCAAATAGAATAAGGTTTATTGTAATTCTTCATCAAACCAGTTCTTATATTCCCTGAAGCCTTCTATGTTCTACTTTCCAATCTTCCAGTAAGATGTAGGAGCCCCCTTAAGTACTGTACTGTGAGTGTGGGTGCAGGCATGTGCATGTTCCAGGTTCTATGAGTCCCTCTGTTCAGCTGTCAGTTATTAGGTGAATGGATACTACAGCCATCCATATGGACATACAGAATTAGAAAAGAAATGTCCTTTCAGTGTGTATGTGAAGAAATCACAAGAGACTATAAATAGCACTGCGCATCATGAAGACAGACTCGTCCTTCCAATGGGGTATGGCCATGTTCACAGGTGGAAAAAAAGGGAGATCCCATAGCCAAAATATGTCAGACACTGAATTCCCACTTTTCATCGTAAGAAAGCAGTCATCATAGCATAAACTGCGATCATGGTGCCAGAGTATAAGTAAACGACAGAGAAGTAGATAATGGAAGAAACAATAGTTAAAAGAGAGAATGTTACCAAGGAAGTAGAAAACTTGGTAAGAGAGAAATGGAAAGCATATTTTGAGATCTCTGTTGTGAATTAGGTATTAGATTAATCACTCTTACAAAACACAAACATTAAAATGAAGGAGAAAAAAGAAGACAATTCCACATTCCAGGAGAGGCAGAAGAAAGGCCACCCTGAAGTTTTGAAATACATAGTTACTGTGACAAAGTAATCCAGAAGCCTCCATATTCAAACAATTAGTTTAATGTCATACAATGTCTTTCAGATCATGAGTGTTAACCTTAGCTTTGCAGTAATGTTAATTAAAACTCGACCTTAAGTAAATCTTCCGTCTGTTACAATTCTTCAAGAATAAATTAATAAACTAAAATCTGACAGTGGAGGATAAAGTTATGAATTTTCAAACTCTAAAGTAAGGTTACCAATTCAATCTCAATGAGTGACTTGTTGCCAGTGCCCATATCCAGTGTTAGAATTCTCCTACAATCCATAGTCAATAATGATTGCCAGCATGTATTATATTCCAATGTCTAAAGGGTCCCATTGTCTTAGTCAGGGTTTCTATTCCTGTACAAGAAGCAAGTTGAGGAGGAAAGGGTTTATTTGGCTTACATTTCCAAACTGCTGTTGATCACCAAAGGATGC
>NC_034604.1:22895182-22908899 GCF_900095145.1 Mus pahari | reverse complement strand
GCATTTCCCCAACTGAAGCTCCTTTCTCTGTGATAACTCCAGCTGTGTCAAGTTGACACAAAGCTATCCAGTACACCCATGAATGGACTTAGTACTACCCTTAACCACATCCAAACTTCTCAGACCCCCTTTCATTTAGTGCATGGATATTGGCATCAATTGAACAATATTCTGACCTTTTATAAAGGGCAAATATAATACTACATGAGCTTGGTTTGCTGAACTTTAGACTTCTCTGAATTGGAATGTGTTGAAGAGCGACTGCTTAGATTTCATATATAATGTCATGGCAAAATTAATGATTCATTTCTTATAGGAATTACAAAACTTTCCCTTAAAAACAAGTTAAAATATATATCATTTAAGCTTGAGCATTCAGACCTATTGTTGAATCAGCTGCCCTCAGGATAAGTGGAACTGGTTTGAAAAGAACACATTGATTGGATCAAGAAAAATATGCAAGATCAAAGGCTCATGGTTCATGATTTCACAGAGAGAACAGGAGTGGCTACAGGCAGAAACAGAAACTCGAAGTATATTCTTGATACCCTTCACTTAATTTTTTTTCTTTTCTGCCCCAAATCCACATTCTGCTCCTTTCACTATAGATTTTTTTCCAAAGCTGATTTGCCCTCATTGAGACTTTTATCTTAACCATTTCATACTTCAGATTTTGAAGCATTCCACAATCAGAAAGAATTATGATCAACAGGAACAATTATGATAAGCCTGCTCCTTTCATCATCTTCATCTGGTTCCCCCTATCATTCCAATTCTTATTTCACTCCTGTTCCACAATTTGCAGAACATCATTAAATGCCCACCTTCATCCTATGAAGCCTGTGCTAATAATATGCTCATTCTGAATGTGATGTTGATAATGTACTTCTAATTATCATACCTGACATAAATGCTTAATAAATACTAGCTATTAGTTTAATTTAATTTTCTTATCTTCCATTACACAGTAGGAACTGTGTATTTAAGAGAGAAACAATTTTACCCTTTATGTGGGAGCCGATGCATTAAAGGAAGGACCAAATGTGCAAATCAGATCCAAATCAGCCCCATAGTAATCCATTCACTGCTCTTTATTGTCACTAGTGTACAAAGTTTCATATGAAACAAGATGACAAAGACAAAGAAATAATCAAATTTTCTTCAAAGCCTGAAAGTTCACAGTCTGACCCATGAATCAAGATATATATCTTATAGGAATTATGAAGGTATATGTATAAAATTAAAAATAAAGAGGGAAAGATGTACAGTAACAAGAAGAACAAAGACCAAAAGACAGATTTAGGGGGATGCCATCACAGCATTGTAAGAGCTATATGTGGGATCACAGGAGATGCTTAGTAGACAGGTATTCACGGATTCTGATGATAACTAGAAATTAGTGACCTGAAGAATGCTAAGGGGAGTCACTCCTTTGACCATAGCAGTTCAGGCAGAGAGCCTTCTGGTGATCTGTATCATCAAAGTTCATACACAGTTGGCTGACTCAATCAATAGTAGGGTAATTTCAGGAATGAAAATGTGCCTCCAAATGTGGGAGCAACCTCAAGGGAAACAGGCAAATTCTGCCTTCGGCACTAGAGCCAAAAAGTGAAATTACTGGCTTTTAAAAATGAATTTAGATTTTGTCCAACAATGGTGGAGCGAAAGCAATATCTGCCACCATCTGCCATAACCACCTCTATGCTACAGCATGATCTAAGTAGAGAGGAGGTATTTCCTGGCTACAGAAATCATTATCTTTTAAGCATTTAGACCTACAAGGGAACAAAGCTAGAACTAATGCTACAAAAATTGAATAATATCTGACCCTTATCTGTTACAACCTAATATGTCATGCTGGATAAGGCACTCCTGTTTTGTTTACTCTTTCTATGGTGAAGGAATGAGTGTGGTAGTCCATGTCATCTCTAATATCCATGACCATATCAGTGATTTAGCAAACCTAAGTGTTATATGCTTAAGGTGACAAGCAGTATGTAGCTATAGGGATAAAAGAAGACAGGAGTATTCAGAAAGCTGCGTCGCAATCTTCTATTCTGCAGGCTTTCAGTCTTGCTATCTATACAATCCCATTCCTGCCAAAAGCACCTAGCAACTGGGTAAGGGAGCTGGGGAAGTACAAACACAATTATTACCCATCTTGGTAATTGGTATCTATTGTTATGACTGTGGCCAAGATAGTCTTATTTAATAGAGATGTATTATTATTCATTAATTTTTCTTGCACTGATGTGCTAGATAATAAGAAAGCTGACTTTTGAGTGGTTTATAAGATTCTTGGGTTACTAAAAAAATAAATAAAAAAAAATGAAAAAAAACTTCCTAGACTTATATGCTGGTATATAGCTTTTGTGCCCTCTAAAACTGAAACTTTAAACTCCATTGAAATCTAATATTTCTTGGTGAATGAGAAATGAAATTACAATTCAGAAAAACACAGAAGGAAGAGGGGAGAAAAAACTTGAGGCTTCAATTTGTAGGACAGAGCAGCCCACCATGGCTTTCTCTTAGTTATGAAGCTTGAAAAAATGACAAGGTAATAAGATTTGGACCAATAGGTCTCAATAAAAAAGAGAATGAAACTATATTTTATGGAACAATTATGACTTGCACTCAGTGCAGATTGTCTCCCACCTCTAGTGCCCCTGCAGTATGCTCTGTGCTACTGAGATAAATATCACTCTAACCCTCTAACTTCTGCTTGAAGACCTCAGCTTCCTCCTGTCTTCTTCCAATAAAGCAGGGACAAGCATACAGGTTAGATAATTGTGACTCATCTGGCTTGGTTCAATCCTGTCTGAGAAATTCTTTTACACACTGAGGGCACTGAGCACTGAGTAGAAGAGGGTATGTCCTTCTGAACATATATGAAGTAGCAAAAAGTGTTCAGGCACTTAAGGCAATTTACTGGGTTTAATCTTACTAAATGATTATTTTCAGTTATTTCTGCATTTTTATCTTCCTAAATTAGAAGCCCATAGAAGTTTAAAATTTGAGTAGAACATAATCAATAATAGGTTTTCATGTTACGACTTTCAGTCAGTGTAGTAGTCTTTCCCAACACATCTATAAAAATGTATGTAGCAAGCTATTTATGTGTTTAGCCTTCTAAATCAAAGACTCATTGGATGGATGTCATTCTGTTCCCTTTACCAGCTCCCAAGTATTCAATTCTGTTTTCTTTGTCCCATGCCTATAGAAAACAACTATAGAATACGTTTGTGGATATAAATTAAAATGGAAAAGGACCAGGAAAATTCAGAGATCTAGATAGATATTCTAGGGAGTGACAAAGGACACACACCTGCATTTTCCAAAAAAAAAAAAAAAAAAAAAAAAAAAAAGAATACCACAGAACAAATAAGAAAACCCCCCCCCTTTTTAAAAAAAAAAAAAAAAAAAAAAAAAAAAAAAAAAGAATACCACAGAACAAATAAGAAGAATGGGTCACAAGTATAGATGTAAGAAAACTCAGTCCAACCAAAAATTCCTGAATCACTGAATAACACTGCTCATCCCCCAAGCTTTCTGAGGCTCCCTCTTATCTATGGGTTTCACACACTGACCTTCATCCATCTATCAATATGGTTCAACCGTTTACCAAACGTTTCCCTTGAAATTTGTATCCACCTTAAAGTAAATATATTTTCCATATAAAATTCATAAAAAGAAAAACAAAACAATGTAATAAAAATTGACTCTCAAGATAGAATTATAACAGATTAAAAGGCATAAATTAACTATAGTAAATGCAAGGCTTTGTCATGAACACCAAACTCAACAGTTAGTTACTTTAACCATGGTTCTATAAGTTTCTTGGCTTTTGTTTTATAGAAAGAAGTTCCCTGTGTTTAATGTTGTTTCTTTTATTTGCATTTATATTTGTGACTTGCTTTTGTAAATGCCTACCAAGATCTCTTGTCTATAAGCACATTCTTTGTACCATTTCAGCCATTAGTAGAACTCTAGTAGAGATCTGAATTGTTAATGTCTCTACTTCCCCATGGGGTCTCACAAACAGATGTTCATTTATGCATTCATAAAAAGAATGCCTGAAACAGAGAGCCAGGAAGATCAGAGAAAGAAATGGTCTGGAATCTGCTTGTCCTATCAACGTATTAGGGAATTTACCAACCCCATGTGTTTTGTTTTCTTTTTGTTTTTGTTTTTGTCTGTAGAGCAATCGAGGGTAGTGTTTGACTGAACACTTCCTGTTTATAGGAATGAATGTAGCATAGTGTACAATATAAGTACAGAATACAGGAAAAATGCAAGGTTATATGAAGGTTTATGAAATGAGTATGAGGCAGTGCACCCATCTGCTTCCTTTGACTGCATCTATTAGTTAACTTCATATTACCACAGTGACAAATGAGGCTCAAGGAAAGAATTTGATACATCTCATAACTATTCAAGTTCATTTCTGAGGTTAAGTGTATCCATTGCTCTGTGTCTCTTTTCAAAGAGCAATGATGCTTATTTAGTGATAGGATATGTGCTAGCATCATCACCAGGGAAGAAATGTGACTATTCTTTATAATGTCATATTCCAGAATATATATATATATATATATATATATATATATATATATATATATATGTCATCATATCCCAGTTCCTCTCAAATTCCTAGAACCTACAAATGTCTCCAACCTGAACATGAGTTTTCATGTAGAAACACTTGGGGAAAACCCATCAGAAACCTGGGCATAATCTGTTTTACTAAAGAACAAGAGATGGATTTTTACATATTTTCCACAAAGCATCATTAGATGCTTATAAATTTATTGTATTACTTCTTTACTTCGACAATATGCAAATTGGTGATAAAGTTTTTGAACTATATGGATTGATTCATTTTCTCATTGACATACTGCTGCTTTGTAAATATTATTCTATATTCTGTAAAGGATTTGTGTTTATTTGGCACATCTATATTGAAGTCTATTAACTGCCTATGTTAAGATTGCAAACATTCTTCTCTAGGTGATAATTTAATAACAATTAATGCTGCTTAATTGCTCATGTTTAAATCCACATGCATATTAAAACAACTTTTCATTTTATTTTCTCTTGGTTTTTACTTCAAATTAGATTAAAAATAAATATTTTTTACTTATTACATGTAGTTTATTTAAACATACTTTTAAACATATATTACTGTGGTAAGCATTAAAAGAAATGAAAACACATTTCCTAGTACTGATAACACAGGCAGTTGCATTTTAAGGGGGAAGCATATACAAGAAAATGTATTTCTACACAAATGTGTCCATAAAATATCTTGGGACTGTAATTAAGGGAACAGTTACCCACAAGATCTGTGCAACACATAGAAAGGCTTTTAGGGTGTCTTAGTCAGGGTTTCTATTCCTGCACAAAAACCATGACCAAGAAGCAAGTTGGGGGGCAAGGGTTTATTCAGGTTATACTTTCCACATTGCAGTTGATCACCAAAGGAAGTCAGAACTGGAACTCAAATATGTCAAGAAGCAGGAGCTGATGTAGAGGCCATGAAGGGATGTTTCTTACTGGTTTGCTTCCTCTGCCTTGCTCAGCCTGATTTCTTATAGTACCTAAGACTACCACACCAGGGATGGTCCCACCTACAAGGGCCTTCCCCCTTGACCACTAATTGAGAAAAATGCCTTGCAGCTGGATCTCATGGAGGCATTTTCTCAACTGAAGCTCCTTTCTCTGTGATAACTCCAGCTTGTGTCAAGTTGACACAAAACCAGCCAGTACATAGGAGTTGAATTCAAATTAATTATTGGAGAAAGAGTATAGCTCATTAGATAAAAGAGAAAAGAAATAAAATGTTCTTCTATATAAGAGAAACAGCAAGGGATACATCATACAGTAAAGAAGCCAATAGGAGAAAATCACTTTGTCATCAAAGTCTGAAATCAATTGATTCCACCTGGACATCCACTTGACAATAGAGTCATATGTTTATTCTTATTCCTCTATGAGACTAGAGCAGAATATTGAGTTAACACTTATAGTATTAATTACCAACCGGGATTTATTTTATATACTTTGCATATATATTAAAGCTATATTAGCTCATCCTTCTGTAGGCTTCCTGAAAATCTTAAGCAGTTTTGCCTGCTTCATGGCAGAGGCAAGGGCAGCCAAGGTGTCTGGAGATGAAATGACTGAATATGCTTTTATGACTAGCCATTATAACAAAAATACCTCAATATCTTATGACTAGAAAAAAAGGTCTCTCTGCATATCAATATCCTCACTAGAACATGTTGGGACTGGGAGGAGTGTGGGTCCTTTAGACCACTCAACCCATGTAATAACATTACGGTTAACTTTAGATTCTACCATATGTACTCAGTCTTCGACACATAATCTCACAAAGGAAAACCAATGGAGAAAAAAATCATTTAAAAGTCAGTTTGGGACAATAGCTGGCATATTTTATTTTTGAATACTTTCCTTTTCATTTTGCTTACTATTTTGAACATTTCTGGATAGAAACTTGTGTATTTGAACATTGAGAATGAATTTTGAAGTAGGTATCTCTTTTAGCCTAGTATGGACTCATTGTACAAACAACTGTTTTTCACTCTGGTATTATAACTATGTACACAAGAAGTGCACATTTTGGTGATATGTTTGAACATCATCATCTCTTGATTTATTCTGTTCCTGTTGAAACTCCTCCTTATCGCTACCTTTTTACATTCATCTTTAATAAAAACTAACAAAAATATAAATGTAAAAAAAAATGTGATTTTTTTTTTCCCTTTGGAAATAGTTTGTTTCACTAACTAAAACAATCTCTACTTCTACCATTGTGCTGCACCTGATATTCTGCTCTGTGACTGAGTATACAGAAGACAATTTCATTAACCATTTTTAGTGGAGAAGTAGTTCTTCAATTAAGTACATTTAAATTAAATGAGAATTCAAATATTTATATTTGTTAAACATTTGAGTTACATATAAGTAATAAGTACTGATAAACAAAGGGCTTTCTGGACACTATAGATATTCTATTTTATCTTCAGAAATCTTGTTTAGAAATGCAACACCCAAAATTGAACATGGACACCACCTGCCCAACAATTCAGAAACCAGAAGAAGAGATGTGGCTCAACACATATAATTCAATAGAGACATTCCGCTCAGAATTGCTCTTCCTATCCTACACATACAAGATACACATACAGGAAGCCTGAGATCTTCCCTGAATTACACAGAAGATGAACATAGCCCAACTCATCCATAAACAAATATTTGCAGCAGAAACTGATGTTTTAAAGATTTACCTATCATAATCCTTAAAAATACTACTAAGAGATTTAGAAGGATGACACTTTTCTTCCAAGTCCAAAAATTAGCAACACTAATCTGGAGTTACTCCGGATTATAATGTCATTTTTACCTGGATCTTTTAACTAAAATGTGCTGGAAAAAATAGATTAATGTACTCTGATGTTTTTGTAAAAAACATGATTTCAAGAACCCATGTTTGAAACCTTTTAAAACATGCTTCCAAACCATGGCTAGAGTGTGCACTTTCTATGAGTTTATTATTTCAGTAACTCATTGAAATATGCTGGAAATGTGATTCGTGTGGGAGTCAAATAGAAATCAGATTGGCCCACTCCTTAAATCTATATATCTCCATATACATTTGGCCATGACATTCATCAAATTACATTATCCAAACAAAGGTTTCTTGCACAAAGTAATCAAGTGTGACCCTGCATAGCTACCTGTATAATTTGAGAGCAGTTGAATGACTAAGTAGACATCCTGGCAGTACTTCTGGAATCTTTTATTGCATATATTAGAGAGTTAAACATTACAATCTACTTCTCCTATGAGACTAAATAAGAAAAGACACATTTACTCAGGTTTAAAGTGGCCTTCCTTGGTTTTCTTGACAAAGGGAATAAGGTCTTGATAAACTTGTGGGGATAGAATTTCTTTCCCAGTGTGGAGGGGTGAAACGTTCTGTAGACATCTATTTTTTAGAAGAACCCTCTTGAGCAAGGTATCTCATCGTGCTCTTCTGTCTCTTCGTGCTAAGTTCAAATCAATTTTATTTTTATTTCTGATTTTATAAGTAGAAACTTTATCCACTTCATGGGAATGACTGGTACATGAATCAGACACTTCAGGGAAACATGGGGCACATGTCTTTTGGCTTTCTCTTTGTTTATCTCACTCAGGAGGAGTGCAGGTGCTCAGCCCATATCTTTTGCACATGTCATTCACTACATACACTGATAAATGATAAAAATAAATAATGATGACACTAATGGCAGAACATGAGCATGGGTGCTTCTGTATTCAAAAAAATGAATAGGAGAAATATGTTGCTTCTAAACACACAAATATGTACTGGCACATACACATATAGTACATGTGTGAATACATATACAAGTATAAAAACACATGTTCATATATACACATACCATACATACTTGTTCATATATACTTATGCATAGATATATGCACAAAATACATGAATATTCATGTATATACAAACAGTTGCATGCCCACACACATGAGTAAACACATATAAGTGCAAACATATCCATTCACACACCACACATGTACACATGTGCATATGCATAAACAAATACATAAACATACTTACACATGTGAACATGCAAACACAAAATATACACAGAAGCTGTTTCTATTTTGGATTAAGTTTATTCTTCATGAATCCACAATATCTCTTTTATCATTTCTATAATTCTATAAAATCATAGCTAATATTCATAATTACTCACTACCCAATGCTTGAAACAAGATATTTACATTTCTCCAATTTCTTCCCTTTACATATAATATATTTTGGGATATATTAAAGATATTATTCCAATAGAACATTTTCAGTTTTCTACTTGTCTCATGAGCCCCATTTGTCCCTCTAAAAGGTTTGGCTTCCATTTTCAGGCCAATGATAGTCACCATATTTTACAAACTAATTTAAAATCTCTTTTAAAGAATGGTGTTTGGCTTTCGGAGACTATTATGATTACCTTATAATGTATGTATAAAATTATATCCATTCTCCCACAAACAACACAACTCACATGATTATTACATTATCATGTGAGATGTTAATGTTTTCCAAATAAGCAATATCTACCAAATATTTCTAAATCCACTGTGTCATAAATGTTTCTGTTGTTCCAGGAGGGGGATGAAAGTTATATCATTTGTTTTTCCTGAATATCTAAGGTCTCAACTATTTACCACCAACTGAAACTGTACCATTATACAGTCAAAAATCAGTGGAAGTCTTTTAAGAGCCTCAGGACCAGAAAGTTTTCTGTGGGAATATATCCCCTAGAAATGTCAGAAACTGAACCAATAAAGTCTCATCGACATAAAATTCTAAGCAAGACCCACAGAAAGACACCAATGGATATACAAGAATGAATAGGGAAGATCCCATGAGGCTTCAATACGTCACAAAGGACTACAGGCAACTATGGAATGCAAGAGTGGGGTAAATAATCTCCCCCAGAGAAGAACACACCAATTACTTTTCCAACACCAAATCATCAGCTCTGAAAACATACAAGTAACATTATACAGACTGAAAATGTTATACTTGTGTGTGTGTGTGTGTGTATATATTTATATATATATATATATATATATATATATATATATGTGTGTGTGTGTGTGTGTGTGTGTGTGTATACATACATACATAAGCACATACATACACACATACATACATAACAAAACATGATGATCAAAAAGTTATGGATTTGAAAGAAAGAAAGAAGGAGGGGTATATAGCAGGGTTTGGAAGGAAAGGGTTTTAAAAGGAAGAGAGAAATGATTCAACGATATAATCTCAAACATAAAAAAAACATTTTATAAAATTAAGTGAGAGCTTATCTACTCTGAACAGATGAAACTCAAAACCACAGCATCAGGAAAGCCTGTGGAAGATGATATAGACATGAACAACATAAACAGAAATATGTTATTACAGATCTTCACATTTAAGCAAAACTATTGGTAAAGTGACAAGTGAAATTAAATCTTAGTTTTATTGATTCGTGAGGTATAGTGCCGCTCTTTCACACATCTTTAAACTGTGTTTCCATTTCAGACATTCATAAGTAGTATGTTCTTCCAAAGCAGGCTATTTGTATTTTGACTTAGTAATCAAAGATTATAAATATATACTTGGTTTATTTTAAAATGCATAATCTGAAAATTGAATTAAGGCATACCTCTGAACACAATTACATTTCTAAATCGAATCTCTGAAAGTTGTAGATGCTCCTGTTTTATCTCACACATTTTATCCTGTTTTAATCTTAGTAATTACAACACTATCAATGAAAAGTTAGAGAGAAAATATTAAGATAAGACAAAGATAATAATTGGTAAAATTGATAAAAACAAAATAAATATACATTACAGTTAGAGATAAGTAATTTATTTTTGGTCTTCTCTTTAAACTAGATTCAAATTAAATGAAATGAATGTGGAGAAAAGAAACCTCCCCCCCCCCCATTGTTTACATTTGTTCCCTTATAAAATAAGGAAAAAGCAGGTCATGGATGCAAGGCAAAGAAGTTTCTAGAAAGCAGAATGGGGACTGTGCTGTGAGGAGGCAATGCAGGGTGAGGACTCAAGAAGGGAACTAGGGACAGAAGCACTGTGACACATCACCCAGAGACAGGGCATCTGGGCAGCTTTGCTACTTACCAGAAGCTAAGAAACCTCCCTCAAGCCACCTCTCTAAGCTACACCTAGTGGCATGGTGAGGACAGAAGCCCTTTGATAATGACAAACCAGTCACTTTGAGAGCTTCAAGATACAGCCTCTTCTAAGGAAAGGAACAAAAGGATCCCCAGCAGGCAACAGGAACAGAAAGAAAAAGATCAGCAAAGGAAGATCCTAGTAACTAAAGCTACCAAGAACATGAGTCCAGCTGACTCCCATCCAGAATAATGGAAATTCCCATGCTGTTTTTATCTTTAGGCTCTATTACAGATAGAATGTGTTTAAGCCAACAAGTAAATAAAATTACAAAGCATTCCTAAAGTGATAAAATACATAATTAACCAGACATAGCAGTAATTAGAACCACACCAAGATGTTTTTTGAAATGTTAGAATTATCAGTCAATGAATTCAAAGTAAACATGTATGCATGTGTCCAAGAATTCAGTAAAAAACTATAGATAAAGTTCCAATGAGACAAATGTCTACAAAAGAGCAATTGTGAGAATATTTAAAAGAATATGCAGGAAATCAAATCTCTCCCCCAACCCCCGTCTATCTGTCTCATATATACAAACACACACACACACACACACACACACACTTATAGATTTATTATTTCTAAGTTTAGAAACACTAAAGGGAAATATTATATTCTGAAGTGAAATGCCCTGTATAGAATTCCTTACGCAGAGAATAATGTGAGACAAACATAGAAAACCTTGTAAATAGAAAGATAGCACAAATACTTTTGTATTAATAAAAGTTGCCTTTTAATATTTCTGTGCTCAGAAACCACATGGTGTTCCACAACTTTCTTTGACCCTAGGCCCAGCTGATCTGAAAACTTCTTTTCTTTCCATGGGCCCTGGATGAATTAGGTATATATATATATATATATATATATATATATATATATATATATATATATATATATGGAGTTAAACATTCAAACACATGAAAAAAATAAAATTTTATTCTAATTACAAACCATACTCTCCCCATACATTTCATACATTTCCCACATTTGAATGTTTATTTTGTTTTTTGACCCCCTGACCCTAACTAGGGCCTTCTATATGATTATGGGCTTGGAATTGTACAATTGAGCATTGTGGGGTCACCAGTAGTTACAAAACTGAGACAACGTATATTTTATCGGAAAAATAAAGATATCTCCTTGGATACCAATCAACATACATTACAGTAAGTCAGTTTTATTAAAAATTACCCACTTTGTTTTCCTTAACTTTATTCAAACCAAGGAAAAATATGACTTTAATTTAATAAAAACAATGTATTAAATAACTATAGTTATTAATCATACTGATTAAACATAAAAATGACAACAATATCATAATAGAAGAGAGAAGGACAGTGTAAATATTTATACTGCAATACAGGATAGTAATAGTTGAAATTAGTTTTTGTATATGTATATTGTCAACCTATGAAACCACTGTAACAGTGCATTATTTTTCTGAAGTGTAAAGCCTATGCCAAAGATATAAATGGTTTCATGCAGAATATTGGGCTATGAATGAAGATATATAAATGGAGAAATAAGTAAAAATGTAAAACAAAAGCAAAGAGAATAAAGCAGAGGGAGTCTAAGGTTTAACCCATCTAAATGGTGCCCTTTTGAAATTCGTGTTGTAGATAAAAAAATAACTGCAGGAAAAGAAGATTGACCTGAATACTCTGTATACTGACTGAGGTATAACTGTTCAGTAGGTTAAAAATAGAGTGGAAATGATTACAGCATATTGACATAGTCAGAAGGATGATTGCTTGCTGTGATGAGTGACAGTCCATAAGGATAATTGATCAATTATCCAAGAAAACTAAATACATGCATTAGTTACGCATGCTACAGGAATCGCAAAATACAATAGGCAAAAACTGAAGGAAGTAGAGGATAAAATAGATAGATTTGCACTCAAAGTCATTATACAGACTTGTAAATGTTTCTCAGTGATTGATAGATCAATCAGGGAAAAAAAAAAAACAAAACAGTAAGGATGTAAAAGACCTGAATAGTGCTGTGAATTGACTTGATGTTATTGGCATGTGTAGAATACTCAATCAGAGACAGTAGTGTGATGGACTTGTTATCTGCTGTACGTGAGCTGTACCATATGTATGTGTGTATATATGTATACATACATATATATGTATATATGTACATATATAAATATATTTGCCTGTATATTTATATAATTATATATTTCTATGTGTATTATATATTTGTGTGTAAAATATTTCTCTCAATATATAAATATATAATATTTTATCTCGATATATATGTAAAATATTTCTCTCAAAATATTATATATATATATATATATATATATATATATATATATACCTATATATGTGTGTATATCATAAACACTCTATCACTCTATTATAGGATAGATTTTAATAAATTCTAGAGATTTGTTTTCATTTTAGTGTGTGTGTGTGTGGGGGGGGTGGGTGTGTTTCAGTATGGCAGTGTATGTGCATGTAGTTGCCTGTTGTGGCCAGATGAGGGCACTCAGTCAAATAGCTGTGGAGTTACCTGCAGCTGTAACCTGTACTAGGTTCTAGGAACTAAAGTTGAGTTCTCTGAAAAATGCACTAATTACTATTAACTACTAAGACATTTCTCCTGCATCCTTCAAAAATTTTCAAAAAGTAATAGAAATCAAAGAAGTTCTCTAACTATATTTAATTAAGTATCAATAAAAGAGCTAGAATATAGTAGATAAATTTTCAAAAGATATTAGCGATGACATGGTATTCTTTTAAGTATGTCATGAATTGAAAATATTTTAAGCCAGGCATGGTGGTGCACGCCTTTAATCCCAGCACTCGGGAGGCAGAGGCAGGTGGATTTCTGAGTTCAAGGCCAGCCTGGCCTATAAAGTGAGCTCCAGGACAGCCAGGGTTATACAGAGAAACCCTGTCTCGAAAAACCGATA
>NC_034604.1:22887814-22895078 GCF_900095145.1 Mus pahari | reverse complement strand
TATATATATATATATATATATATATATATATGTATATGATAGTTACCTGCTTTAATTAATTTAGTTACTTTACATCCCAATCGCAGCTTCCTCTCCTTACACTCCTCCCAACCACTCTCTTCCCTTTCCTCCCCATCCCCCTCTCCTTTTCTCCTCAGAGAAGGGGAGACCTCCAATGGATATCAACCCACCTTAGCAAGTTCAAATAGGACTAGATGCTTCTTCTCCTATTAAGCCTATACAAGGCAACCCATTTAGGGAAAATTAATCCAAAGGCAGATAACAAAGTCAGAAACAGCTATGGCTCTAGTTGTCAGGAGTCCCACATGAAGACCAAGCTGCAAAGTTATTACATACATGTAGGGGGCCTAGCACTATCCCATGAATACTATTTGGTGGTTCAGTCTCTGTAAGCCCCTATTGGCTCAGGTGAGTTAATTCTATAGGTTTTCTTGTGGTATCCTTGACCCCTCTGCTCATCCAACCCTTGATCCCCACCCCCTACCATAAGATTCCATGTGGTCTGCCTAATGTTTAGCTGTGGGTCTCTGTTTCCATCAGCAGTTGGGTAAGTCTCCAGAGGACAGTTATGCTAGGTTCCAGTCGACAAGTATAACAGAATATTATTAATGTGTCATGGGCAGGCTTTTTGTCGCATGGCTTTCAAGTTGGGTTAGTCATTGGTTGACCATTCTCTCAATTTCTGCTTTTTTTTTTTTTAATCCCTGCACATATTGTACACAGGACAAAGGTTTAGTGTATGGATTTGTGTCTATATCCCTCCATTGGAGATATTAACTGGTTACTAGAGGAGACGTTTTTAGGTTCCACATCTATTATTTAATTGTCTATAACATGGAACTTGTTTGTGATATACTGGATATTTAAATTAATATAAATTTATGCACACAGATATACACAAATTATAGGATAGATGCATTGATCTCATTGATTTCTTAGCTAGGGTCCTAGGAGTTTCCCTTGTTGTACATTGATAGTTCATCCTAGCAATGCCACCATCAGCAATTCCATTTCTCTTTCCCAGTTCTCTGTCCTTCAGACCTCCCCATACTTGAGACCCCTGTTCTCCCTCCATCTCCTATTCCACTGAGTTCCTTTCTTCCATATGCCCCTAATGTAAAGTTTATATTTACATTTTAATATAAAGTACACAATAAAATATAAATTAAATTCATGAGTATCATATAAAATAAAGCTTAAGGAAAAATTTACATCATTAAAATTTGTAGAAGAAAGTTTGAAATCATTTACATGGTTTCAACCTTAGGAAATTAGACAGTGGATTAATGAACACTAAATCAATCAAGAAGAAATAAATAGTAAGTTTAGTGTATCTTTTCTTTAGTAAGTTGTCTATTACATTATCTAAAACAACTCCAGTATGTGCAAACAAAATACATGACCTATACAATTAAATAAGATATAAGTTCCAAGGTGTAATTATAGTTACTGTAATTATTAGTTTGATGGGAAGAGAGCTGTGTTGAGGAAGAAGAAATGTTTAAAGTCATAGTTATACCTTCCAAAGTCTAAGCTGTGGTGTAGAAATGCAAGTCCTTTCATTCTGACATAATATGTTATTACATTATCAAATTGTTGGTATTGACTTTTGAGAAGACAGCATGGTATTTTTCTACTTATTTTATTTTAATTATTTGTTAATTTTTATATTTTGTTTTTGGGTGAGTTGTAATGGCTTCCATATGTGTGTGCACTGCTATGTGTTTCTCTTTGCACTTGTGCATGCTAGTGTTCATGTTCAAGTATGTACAGATGTGAAGAATAGAGACTTAGTCAGATGTATTCTTAGATCACCTTTGACATTTCAATTTTTGAGGATAAGACACTGAAGCAGAATCTCAATTCCTGGCCCAGTCATCATAACCATTGAGATTAAAAGATTGTCGTGACTCCATGCCCCTGTCCTTGCACTGGGTTGACAGCATGCTTCCTACAGCCTACTTTCAGATGTGTGCTGGGCATATGAATTCAGATCCTCTTACTTATGTGGCAAGTATTTTATAAGCAGACCAGCATGGAACATGAATGATGACAGAAAATTCTTCTCCTTACTCATGTGATTTTTGTGGGTTTCTTGCTATTCAGTGCTGAGTGTGGATCTTCAACGAAGTACAACTAAGCACAAATAGAAGATACCCTCTTTTTGAGCATTCTAATAAAGGAAATGCTTACATATTGGGGGTATGTTCCTTCATATTAACATTTAATTTCATGCTATATAGATGGTCCTTTCTTTACCTTTACCAAAGATTTTCTCAAGTAATAAGTTTCTTCTTAACATTTTCATGAAATTATCCTGATTGTGACTGAGGGATTTTATAACAATCTATGGTTTTAACAGACAAACAAACAACAAGCCCATGAAATTTTTTCTGATAAGGAATCTATCTAGCCAAATAAGATTTTCAGGTTTAGGTCTTTGATTCAGTGGTTAAGACCATTTATTATGCAAACCTAATAATGAAAGTTCAAACTGCAAGCTATGGCATAAATTCAGTAAGATACTATGTCTCACGGCAATCTTATGACATAGAAAATCAAACTGTGCAGATGTTTTAGATATAGGAAGTTCCAAAATATCTTTTGGGATTTCTTTGTGCAATGAAATTTGTTGTACACAGTAAAACCATCATTTAAAACTAATTATCTGGGTTTGTTTTGGAACTGGAGAATCATTTCATTTAACCTCATAGTACCCCATTGTAATCTTACTAAGTAAAATAAGTCACATTTGTTTGGTTCATCAAATGATTAACTCTGATAACCACAGTAAGAGTCCTAAGTGTGTAGCATGTAACACTGATTTACATAATTTGTTTAGAGCATGGGGAGAAGAAAGTCTAGGAAAACATAGAAAATTCAGTAGTGGAGAGAGTGCCAGCATCAAGAAAGTGAAAAGCTGAAGGACAGCAAAAGCAAATGCAGGAAAAGCAACTCACTTTATTGCTTTACTAAAGACTCAGTGTGTGTGTGTTTATGTCTGTATGTGCTTGTGTGTACACACGTGTGTGTGTGTGCATGTATTAGTGTCTGTGCAGCATTATGTACATACATGTGTGCAGGTACCCCAGGAAGCCACAGCAGAATGTCAGGCCTTGGATCTTGGAGATGGATTTATTTCTGAGTTGTTTACTGTAGGGACTGGAATTCAGACTCTGTTTCTATCATGAATGAGTAGTGAATGTTCTTAGCAGCTCAGCTATGTCCTGAAGCCCAGTGACCTGGTTGGTGAATTACATGAGCAATGGCAGGCATTTGGCCATGCCCCTTGGTGCCTTGGCTCCTGTCACAGCTACAGCCTCCCAAAACCCTCCACAGAAAGATGTGTGGCCATCAGTCATGTAGGGCAATGCCCTAAGCTCCTGGTATTGTGTCTGGACTCCACCTCACAGTTACCTGGCAACAGCCAGGTAAACATGGCTCACTATAAAAGGGACTGTTTGCCCGCTCCTCTCTCACGTATTCTCTTGCTATTATGCTTGCTCCCTTGCTCCTCCTCTCTCCATCTTTCCTCCCCCCCTCCATGTGGCCATGGCTGGCCTCTACTTCCCTACTCTCTCCATCTCTCTGCCTTTCTTCAATAAACACCTTAAAACCATAGACTGCCTCTTCTCCTTGGGATCCACCATGCTGGAGCAATGGGACAGGTATTCTTCTAAAGAGCTGCTCTTCTAGTCTCCTGCCAAGAGACCTCTCTGCATTCCCAGACACAGTCTCCAACACCAAGTAACCCGCTGAACAAGACATGGACTCTCCTGCCCTCCCGGCAGGAACCTGCCAGAGCTCTCTCTGCCTGTCCTTTTCCCTCAGCCCTGGGCAAGAGCTGCCTGTGGGCCTGCATTCTGTTCTCAGCTCTTCTACAACATCCATCAGCATCTGCGGTGTCTGAGAGCTAGAACCTGCCTTCCCTGGACTACATGCAAGCCCGGAGAACCCAAGCCAATTCTGGCAGGTCCTCAGGGACCTCAGACTGTGGTTTCCTCCCCCAGAGCAGGGCCCTGCAGATTCGCACAGTTCTATGTCTGCTTAGCATTGACTGGAGTAGGCCATCAAACTTCCTGTGTCCCACTTCTCCCAGAGACCCCAGCCCTGGGCTGGACCTGGGACACCATTTTTTACCCACATCAGGCTCCTGTCAGCATGCACCACTTCTTCTTCTTCTTCTTCTTCTTCTTCTTCTTCTTCTTCTTCTTCTTCTTCTTCTTCTTCTTCTTCTTCTTCTTCTTCTTCTTCTTCCAAATTTTTTATTAGATATTTTCTTTATTTACATTTCAAATGCTATCCTGAAAGTTCCCTATACCCTCCCCCTTCCCTGATCCCCTTCCCACCCACTCATACTTTTTGGCCCTGACATTCCCCTATATTGGGGCATATAAAGTTCGTAAGACTTGGGGCCTCTCTTCCCAGTGATGGCCGACTATGCCATCTTCTGCTTGATATGCAGCTAGAGACACGAGCTCTGGGGGTACTGGTTAGTTCATATTGTTGTTCCATCTATAGGAAGACCCTTTCAACACCTTGGGTTCTTTCTCTAGCTCCTCCTTTGGGGGCCCTGTGTTCTATCCTATAGATGACTTTGAGCATCCACTTCTGTATTTGCCAGGTATTGGCAAATCCTCAAAGGAGACAGCTATATAAGGGTTGCTTCAGCAAAATCTTGCTGGCATATGCAATAGTGTCTGAATTTGGTGGCTGATGATGGGATGGATCCTCAGATGGGGTAGTCTCTAGATAGTCCATTTTTTTGTCTTTGCCACAAACTTTGTCTTTGCAACTTCTTTCATGGGTATTTTGTTCCCTATTCTAAGGAGAAATGAAGTATCCACATGTTGGTGGTCCTTCTTGGTTTTCTTGTGTTTTGCAAATTTTATCGTGGGTATTCTAAGTTTCTGGGCTAATATCCACTTATTGGTGAGGGCATATCTAGTGACTTCTTTTGTGACTGGGTTACCTCACTAAGGATGATATCCTCCAGATTATTTGCCCAAGAATTTCATAAATTCATTGTTTTTAATAGCTGAGTAGTTCTCCATTGTGTAAATGTACCAAATTTTCTGTATCCATTCCTCTATTGAGGGACATCTGAGTTCTTTCCAGTTTCTGGCTATTATAGATACGGCTGCAATGAACAAAGTGGAGAATGTGTACGTTTTACCAGTTGGAACATCTTCTGGGTATATGTCCAGTTTCACTACCTTCTCCAACTAGCAGAAAAGAAGCAACAAAACCAATGTCCTTCTCAAGCAGTTTATTCAGGAACATAACTATGTGCAGTAAAAAGATTTCCCGACCTCTCTTGGCCATCCCCTTTTATACTCTCTAGTCCACTTCCCATCACCCCATTCCACATAGGCCCAGTTCATTAGCTCAGGACTACATTCGTCACATCATCTGATCTTTTGTTGTGGTGCATCTGTGCAGTGTAGTTTAATGGACGTGGCTATCTTGAGGGATATGAGGAAGTCAGTTGTCAGTCATTAGACTTGGCAGCAGTCCTGGGTCCCATCTTGAGGCCGCAGCCAAACCCGCTCCTCACATCTCCCCCTTATTCTTTAATTTGGCAGCGAGAATGCCTGTCTTAGGTTGCCCCCTGCAACAATGCTCCTTACCTGTCATCCAGAGACAGACAGCAGTGGTCTGATCTCTGTCTTAGGTTGGTAACATGCCCAGGGAATCTTACCCGTCATTGACTACTTTTCTATCATGCCAAGCCACACTTGAGGAGATTGTCCCATCTCCACAGCTGCAAAGGCTTGTATCAACAGAGCTTAAGGCCTGCGATGGTGACGTTGCATGCAGCAGATGCAACAAAAGGCCAGGACACTGATGAGCACGCAGCACAGTGCCAATCCACCAATACCGGCCCATTCCTTTAGGTGTGACATAGCAGTGGCAATCCAATTTGCAAGTCCTTCAGCCATGGAAACATCCACCCAAGTACAATTGACCTTTTGGGTCTAAACAAGGTCATAACCAAAAGGGCCTGCATGGACCATGGTACAAATCTAGGCATTCTGGTCACAATAGCTAAAGAAAACATAGAAGCATTACAATAAAAACAACTAACCTCCTTACATTCTACAACATCTTCAAAATAACTACCATTATAAACTAGAAATACAAAGGGAGGCCAAATGCGTACAGGCGTGGCTTTAAAGGATACATTCTTCCCACAAGCAAATTGAATATCAGAAAGCTCAAATAATACAAATCCATTCCAATAAAAGCTAGCATTTCCCTATGCCCCACCCATCAACATACTCAAGGGAGAAAGATCTGTACAACTCCCATTTATACATTTGCATACAAGCACTATCTTGAGAAATATTATATATTACTTGAAAACACAATAATCCTCTCAGGCCTAACTTTAAAGGTTCCTTAACTCCTGCTATACCTTCATCTCCAGGCAAAAAGTGTAAATGCAAAGATGCATTAGAAGTAAAAAGGTGAGGAAAAACTTGAGCTGAATGGATCAAAGGCAGTGGTTTGGGAAACGCTGACATGATTCCCCATTGTAGATATTCAGTCATCACTGCAGGCAGCATCATCACCACCAGGAGCAGCTTCATCAGGGCACCTTCATCCATCATGAACTACCCTCGTCAATCGCTCTGGAACCCACAACAGCTGGCGATGATCCTGTGGAAACACACAAACAGACCCTCTTACCCAGATCAACACAGGATCAGGCCCATACCATCATCTACTCAGAACATCCTTCCACATGACTGTGCCTTTGTAGGATGCCTCGGGATTGGCAAACCATTCTGCAGCAGTCAAATCATTTTTATCTTTATTCAAAAAATTCAAGGTAAAGAGAGCAATGGCTAATCTCCCTGTAGGAGTAGCGCCAGAGGCTATTCCCCCTTTCTGTTTTATTAGACACTCTTTCAGAGAGCGATGGGCTCTTTCAATGATGCCCTGGACCTGCGGATTGTAGGGTATACTGTGCACCAAGTGGACACCCATCATTTTACAAAAGGAAACAAAAGAAGCTGAAGTATAAGCAGGTTGATTATCAGTCTTAAGCTCTCTGGGCTCACCCCATGTACCCCATGCCTCAAAGCAATGGGCAATGACATGGCGTGCCTTTTCACTTGTATGCAGGGAGGCAAACAACACCCCAGAGGCTGTATCTACAGAAATATGAACAAATTGCAGTTTAGCAAATTCTGAAAAATGAGTCACATCCATTTGCCAAATGTGGAGGGGAAGCAGG
>NC_034604.1:22885108-22886869 GCF_900095145.1 Mus pahari | reverse complement strand
TAATCACACCTCAAAGCTTTTCTCTCAATACAAAGCAACCACTAAATACACACAAAATGCTTATTTGTTAATAATTTCCCTGGCTTATCCAATGTGCAATGCACATGACATGAAAGACTACAATTTGGGGGTGAGTGTACACAAACTGAAAGACCACAACTCCCAAGATTTTAAAATTTGCTCTTAATTTTAATTGTCTCACTCCGAGAACCTCAATCATCCCTAACCAGAGAACTTAATAGTCTCTATCCGAGAACTTGAATCGTCTCTAACCAAGAACTTAATAGACTCTAACTGAGAACTTGAATCACTCCACTTACCTGGGAGCTTACCAGCTGACTACCCTGACTGCTGAGAATTCTGGACTCGTCACTTCCCCATACGGGCTACCACTTGTCACTTGTACCACCTCCAACCAGCAGAAAAGAAGCAACAAAACCAATGTCCTTCTCAAAGCAGTTTATTCAGGAACATAAAACTATGTGCAGTAAAAAGATTTCCCGACCTCTCTTGGGCATCCCCTTTTATACTCTCTAGTCCACTTCCCATCACCTGATTCCACATAGGCCCAGTTCATTGGCTCAGGACTACATTTGTCACATCATCTGATCTTTGTTGTGGTATATCTGTGCAGTACAGTTTAATGGACGTGGCTATCTTGAGGGATATGAGGAAGTCAGTTGTGTCATTAGACTTGGCAGCAGTCCTGGGCGCCATCTTTGGTCCTCAGCCAAACCAGCTCCTCAGCCCAGGAGAGGTATTCTGGATCTTCTGGTAGTACTATGTCCAATTTTCTGAGGAAACAACAGACTGATTTACAGAATGGTTGTACAAGCTTGCAAACCCACCAGGAGTGGAGGATTGTTCCTCTTTCTCCACATCCTCGCCAGCATCTGCTGTCACCTGAATTTTTTATCTTAGCCATTTTGACTGGTGTGAGATGGAATCTCAAGGTTGTTTTGATTTGCATTTTCCTGATGATTAAGGATGTTGAACATTTTTTTCAGTTGTTTTTCAGCCACTCAGTATTCCTCAGTTGAGAATTCTTTGTTTAGCTCCATACCCCAATTTTTAATGGGGTTATTTGAATTTCTGGAGTTCAGCTTCTTGAGCTCTTTGCATATATTGGATATTAGTCCCCTATCAGATTTAGCACTGGTAAAAATCTTTTCCCAAACTGTTGGTGGCCTTTTTGTCTTGTTGACAGTATCTTTTGCCTTACAAAAGCTTTGCAATTTCATGAGGTTCCATTTGTCAATTCTTGATTTTACAGCACAAGCCATTGCTATTCTGTTTAGGAATTTTTCCCCTGTACCCATATCTTCAAGGCTTTTCGCCACCTTCTCCTCTATAAATTTCAGTGTGTCTGGTTTTATGTGGAGGTCTTTTATCCACTTAGACTTGAGCTTTGTAAAAGGAGATAAGAATGCATCAATTTATATTTTTCTAAATGATAACTGCCAGTTGTGCCAGCACCATTTGTTGAAAATGCTGTCTTTTTTTCCACTAGATAGTTTTAGAGCCCTCATCATGGAACAAGTGACCATAGGTGTGTGGATTCCATTCAGAGCCTTCAATTCTATTCCATTGATCTACCTGTCTGTTTCTGTACCATTACCATGCAGTTTTTTATCACAATTGCTCTGTAGTACAGCTTAAGGTCAGGCATGGTGATTCCACCAGAGGTTCTTTTATTTTTGAGAATGATTTTTGCTATCCTAGGCTTTTTATTATTCCAGATGAATTTGCAAATTGCCCTTT
>NC_034604.1:22871269-22883084 GCF_900095145.1 Mus pahari | reverse complement strand
TGAGGTAGTGTCTGTCTTTTTCCCTGAGATGGGTTTCCTGTACGCTGCAAAATGTTGGGTCCTGTCTATGTTGCCAGTCTATTTATTTGTCTGTCTTTTTATTGGGGAATTGAGTCCATTGATGTTAAGAGAAATTAAAGAAAAGTAATTGCTTCCTGTTATTTTTGTTTTTAAAGTTGGGAGTCTGTTCTGCCGCTGTCTTCTTTTAGGTTTGTTGAAAGATAACTTTCTTTCTTTTTCTAGGGCGTGGTTTCTGTCCCTGTATCGGTGTTTTCCTTTACTATCCTTTGAAGGGCTGGATTCATGGATAGATATTGCATGAATTTGGTTTTATCATGGAATATTTTGGTTTCTCCATCTACATTAATTGAGAGTTTTGCTGGATATAGTAGCCTGGGCTGGCATTTGTGTTCTCTTAGGGTCTGCATAACATCTGTCCAGGATCTTCTGGCTTTCTCTGGTGAGAAGTCTGGTGTAATTCTAATAGGCCTCCCTTTATATGTTACTTGCCCCTTTTCTCTTACTGTTTTTAATATTCTATCTTTATGTAGTGCATTTGCTGTTTTGATTATTATGTATTGGGAGGAATTTCTTTTTTGGTCCAGTCTATCTGGATATCTGTAGGCTTCTTGTATGTTCATGGGGATCTCTTTCTTTATGTTTGGGAATATTTCTTCTATAATTTTGTTGAACATATTTGCGTTTACATTGAAAATCTTCATTTTCATCTACTCCTATTATCAGTAAGTTTGGCCTTCTCATTTTGTACTGGATTTCCTGAATGTTTTGAGTAGGGATCTTTTTGCATTTTGCATTTTCTTTGATTGTTGTGCCCATGTTCTCTAATGGAATATTCTGCACCTGAGATTCTCTCTTCCATCTCTTGTATTCTGTTGCTAATGCTGGTATCTATGATTCCTGATTTCTTTCCTAGGGTTTCTCTCTCTCGAGTTGTCTCACTTTGGGTTTTCTTTGTTGTCTCTACTTCCCTTTTTAAGTCTTGGATGGTTTTGTTACATTCCATCACCTGTTTGGTTGTGTTTTCCTGTAATTCTTTAAGGGATTTTTGTGTTACCTCTTTAAGGACTTCTACTTGATCAGCAGTGTTTTCCTATAAGTCCTTAAAGCCTTTCACCTGGTTAGCAGTGTTCTCCTGTAATTCTCTAAGGGCTTCTACCTTTTTAGCAGTGTTCTCCTGTATTTCTTTAATTGAGTTATTAATGCCCTTCTTAAAATATTCTACCACCATCATGAGATATGATTTTAAATCTGAGTCTTGCTTTTCAGGTATATTGGAGTATCCAGGATTCTGGGCATACTGGGTTCTGATGATGCCCAGAGTTCTTGGTTTCTGTTAGTAAGAATCTTACATTTGCCTTTCACCCTCTGGTAATCTCTGGTATTAACTGTTATAGTTGTCTCTGGTTGGAGCTTGTTCCTCCTGTGATTCTGTTAGCCCCTGTCAGCAGTCCTAGGAGTCCAGCTCTCTCCTGAGTCTCATTGGTCAGAGTACTCTCTGCAAGCAAGCTCTCCTCTTGCAGGGAAGGTGCACAGAATTCTGGCATTCAGACCTGCCTTCTGGCTGAAGATGAAGGCCGGAAATGGGGCCTGTCTCAGAAGATGTGTTGCCTCCTCAGTCTGCACACTCACCTGCACAGACTAGTCTCTGAGGACCCGGGACACAAGATGCCCCTCTCACCTGCTCTGGGGGACAGAGCCCTCCCAGGTGGCCACCTCTCCTCTGGCTGGGAAAGGTACACAGATGTCTGGAGCCTGAAACACGGTCTGTTCCAGAAGTTGTGTTGCTTCTGCCTGTCCCAGTAGCTGTTTTGCTTCTGCAGTCTGCACTCTCACCTGCGCAGACTGGTCTCTGAGCGGCCTGAGGCAAAAGATGGCTCCCTCACCTGCTCAGGCAATGAAAGCCCTCCCAGGCAGAAACCTCTCCTCTGAGGGGGAAGGTGCCCGGATGTCTGGAGCCCAAAACGGGGTCTGTCCCAGAAGCTGTGTTGCTTCTGCCTGTCCAAGAAGCTTTGTCACTTCTGCAATCTGCACTCTCATGGATGCAGAATGGTCTCTGAGTGACTGGGGGCACAAGATGGCTCCCTCACCTGCTCAGGCAGTGAGAGCCCTCCAGCATACACTTCTTGACTTCCACAATAGTGTATGAGTTTGGTGACTTTATATGCAATGGATCCCCAGGTTGGGTAGTCTCTGGATGGCCTTTCCTTTAGTTTCTGTTCAACATGTTGTCTCAATATTTCCTCCTGTGAGTATTTTGTTCTCCTTTCTAAGATACATCCATACTTTGATCTTCCTTACTCTTGAATTTCATGTTGTCTGTGAATTGTATCTTGGGTACTCCAAGCCTTTGGGATAATTTCCACTTATCAGTGAGTGAATACAATGTGAGTTCTTTTGTGTTTCTTGGGCACTATGAACACCTCTGTAGAGAATTCTGTTTAGCTCTGTACACTACTTTTTAATTGTGTTATATCGGTTGTTCGTGTCTAACTTCTTGAGTTCTTCATATATTTTGGATATTAACCCTCTGTCAGATGTATGATTGGTAAAAATCTTTTCCCAATTTGTAGGCTGTCATTTTGTCTCATTGACAGTGTCCTTTGACTTACAAAAGCTTTTCAGTTTCACGAAGTCCCATTTATTAATTGTTGATCTTAGTGGCTGAGACATTGCTGTTCTATTCAAGAAATTGTCTCCTATACCAATGATTTCAAGGGTATTCCCTACTTTCTGATCTATTAGATTTAGTGTATGTGGTTTTATGTTGAGGCCTTGATCCACTTGGGCATAAGTTTTTTGCAGGTTGATAAATTTGGATTTGGATTCTTCTACATGCAGATATCCAGTTAGATCAGAACCATATAATGGCTTTGGCTTCCTTGTCAAAAATCATGTATTCAGAAGGGACAGGGGGGAGGTTGGTGCATCTGTATTTTTTCAGAGTACCTGGCAGGCAGGTTATTGGGTATAGGTGTTTCTTGGTAGTGCTGGATGGCTGAGGGTGTCTGTGGTTATGCTTACAGGTATAGAATGAAATGATGGAGTTCAAAGGGGTCAGGGCAGACATAAAGGCTGCTGGGCTTCCTGCAGAATCTGCAAGCCTGTATTTGGGGCTTGGGGAAATCACATGGTTGACCCTGGCAGCAGCAGGCCTCCAGGGGTGCAGAAGATATTCTATTTTCATTGATGCTATTGTTAATGGAATTATGCCCATTACCTTCTCTGTGTGTTTATTGCTGGTATATAGAAAACATATTCATTTGTGCTGTTTTATGCTCCCATGCTCCTTAATTTGTTGGACATTTCTAGATGATTTCTGGTAAAGTTTTTGAGATATCTAATATGTAATATGTTATCTGCAAATAGGGAAAGTTAGATTTTTTTTCCTTATGTCTATTGCTTTTATTTCGTTCTCTTGAACTATTTGTCTGGCTATTACTTGGAACATAATATTAGAAAGAAATGGTGAAAGTAGATATCCCTGTCTCATTCCTGATTTCAGTGAAATTGAGTAAAACTTTTCTTATGTAAAGCTTTAGTATGCTGAGATATTTTCCATCAAGCTTTACATTCTCTATTTTATCATACAGGAATGTTGAATTTTTTCAAAACACTTTTTCAAAACTATTGGAATATTCACGTGATTTTTATCTTTAAATCTATTTATTTTTATCTATTTTATTTACTTACTTGTTTATGTTGAGCCAACCCTGCATTACATGAATAAAACAATATTGGTTATGTGGATAATCTTTTCAATGTTTGTTTGCATTCTGTTAGTATTTTGTTGAGTACTTTTTAGTCTGTTTTCCTTGGAGGTTTTTTTTTTTTAATTTAAGTTAATTTTTAAATTTTATTTAATTTTATTTAGTTTTGTTTTATTTCATTTTGTTGGGGTGTGGGATTGTGTCTTCACCTGAATTGTGTCCTAAAATGATATTGGTTATTTCAATAATGTTTGTACGTACTTATTCTGTATGTTTTTGTTTTGTTGTATTTGTTTTTTAATAGTTGCAAGAGAATTGCTTATAAATCTTCTTTAAAAGTCTGGTAGGATTATGCTGTGAATTCACTTTTTTTTTACATTCAAAATTCTCATTTTTATAGGTCTCCTTATATATTTAGCTCTTGCTCTTTTTTTGTTGTTGTTGTTTTCTGTTGGATTTTTAAAGGCTGCTAATATTGTGGAACACTTTTGTTTTCCTTCATTTGTAGCAGACAGT
The DNA here is from genome assembly GCF_900095145.1 of Mus pahari. Classification (NCBI taxonomy): domain Eukaryota; kingdom Metazoa; phylum Chordata; class Mammalia; order Rodentia; family Muridae; genus Mus; species Mus pahari. The sequence goes on along the minus strand of NC_034604.1, from coordinate 22,878,840 downwards.
TTTCCTCATATAATATTCTGCACTGGCCTTCACAGTCATTGAGAACTTGCCATCCATTGCTCTGTTCTCTGGACTGCAAGTTTTCTTCAGAAATCAGCAGTTATTCTTTCATATGTGGCCTGGGTAGTTATGTACAATTAATGTTTTAACTACTATACATCATAAGAAATCCAATTTCTGGTCTTGTGTATTTTTTTTATTCTGTGTGTTCTTGTATTTATGTGTCTGACTTTCCTTATTTGGAATTTTTTTTTATTATTTTGTTGAATAACTGGCCTATGCCATAGACTTGAGATTCTTTTCCTTTTTCTATGCTTATAATATAATGGTATTTTTTATTTTTCCTGGTGTCAGAATGTTCTTCTGTGTGCTTTTTCTGTGTATTTTGAAGTTGTTCATGTTCCTTATGTATTTGAACTTGCTACTCTTTTTAATATTAAACACATGCTATTCTGTCTTCTGTTTGACTCATTCTATGTGTAAGGTTTTCCTTTGAGTTTTGCAGTTTGAGTATTGGGTTTTTCTATCTCACATTCATTTCAACTTGAATCCCCATTCATTTTTCTATCTCTTTATTACATTTTATTTTAATATTCTGATTGTCTATGACATTTCCATCAGTCTCATATTTGTGTTTTTCTCAGCTTCAATTAAGCATTTATTTAGCTATTTTCCTTTGTTTTCATTGAGTTCTTTTCTTTCTTTCTTTTTTTTTTTTGAGTATGTCTTTTTATTGTTCTTTTAACCTTGGTATCTTAGTATTCATCTAGCTAATGCTCATTTTTAATCATTCATGTGAAATTGTTTAATTTTGGTAAAGAAAAAAATACGGGCTTGATCATTTATATTGTTGGTATTCATGAAATGAGATATTGACATCTGAACTTCCTTTGTTAGTTTTGGTTTTGTTGTGTATGGAGAAAATTTGGCACTAAGAGAAGATAGAAATATGGTTGGGTTCAGAGATTGGAAAGGGCATAGATAGATCAAAGCCAGTTGGGCAGAAAAAGCTGGCTTGGAATAAAGGATGTTCATCCTGGTCCAGTTCTGGGATGTAGGGTTAGGTCTGATTGGAAAGTTTTGGTATGATATATGTCCATGCTATGGTTTGGGGGATTGGAAGAAGGGAATCTGTCCAAAACCTAGACAATGTTGGTGTGTACAAAGGGGAGAAAAGACTCAGCTGGTGTACTGATTTGCTGACTGTACAAAAGATAGAAGCCATGGCTATTCACTGGACTAGACTTTGGGGGAGGATGTTGGAAATCTGGGTACCAAGTGGGATAGTTGGGCATAATATAAAAGTCCTTCTTAAACATTCTAATAAGAGAAAGCCCCAGATAAAGCTAGATAAACTCCTTTCCCCATCTCTTCAACCAGAACAAAGGTATGCATGAAGTTGACACAAAGGTTATGCAGTTTGAACCAAGAAATAATATCCCAAATCCATCATGATAGTATCATGACAGGAAAACAAAAGTATAAAATGTGGTTTCCTGTATATTAACAGATTTCATGTAAACTACTACTAGCAGATTTTTTCCTTTGATAGGGAGCTTGTGGAGTAGAAACCAGGAAGGGAATAATATGTGAAATGTAAATAAATAAAATAACCAATAAAAATTTCTTAAAAAAGAAAATTGCAAGTCAATTCCCAATTTTTGTGAACCCTGATAGCTATCCAGTTGTCATTGTTTATAGTTTACAGTTGGATTATGCTGCCCACTGTATATGGCAGCTTTGAATGTTGGCTATTTTCTTGTGGAATTTCTTGAGTGTGTATATTCTCCTGCTTTCTTGAAAAATTCTGTCTTATCATATTACATGAACTCAAGAATCCGCAACTATTTCAATATGGGACCATCTCAATAATAACTACCTCCACAACAGCAAATAAAAACTTTCCATGACCCCAGAGTGCTACTTATATTAAAAATATAACAGACAAATTGGGTTTTTCAAATTTTGGAATAATACTGCATCTTTTTCCCGTACTGCCCCTAAAACACCAGCAGATAAAATTGTGTCTGGAAGTGCAAAAGGATGAATTTTGAATAAAGGAATGTCTGTTCATTGTGTGCATATCAGAGAAAGAAGTGGGGGGGGGGCTATGGGTAAAACCAGAAATTTTACCCACTACTCAGGCTGCTTCTTATTAGTATTAATTGCAGGCTCAGTGTTAAGTCAAGTATGTGGAGATGTGAGGCCATGAATAATAATGACACCGAAGCACAATAATTAATAGAACAGAGTGCTCCCCAAAGAGGAGACCCCCACTGTGAAGGGAGAAAAGAAGTCGTCTTTCATAAGAGTCAGATATGGACATTTGAACTTTGATTTTTAAAGGTGGCGTGAGGTGAAATGATTTCCACTTCATTAGCAATGTGGAGTGAGGCAAACATACTCTAGAGAAGCAGTCTTAGTTGCTAATGCCCAGATCTTGCTAGTACCAGCCCAGACAGGTTCTCTCTCCTGATTCTGATAAACACAGGGAGCTTTTTGTTTTTGCTCTTGTTTTTGTTTTTAAACACAATGAAATTATACAGCACTGTTTAAACACAGAACACAAAGGTTAGTTACCAGTTCAGAAGCTTGTAAACATGTGACCATAGCAACAATGTGAACTGGAACCTGAGCCTAACCCTTAAGGTACCTAACTTCAGTTTTGATTAAGCAGCATCTACAAGCAAGTTTGCACATGTAGTGGCTCTTGTATGAAGTGGAAAAAGAGTCTCTTATTTGCTTATGTTCTCTGTTACATGAAAACATACACTTTACTTTGTCTCTAGAATTCTCAATGAATTAAATATTAGATTTAGATTAATGTATAGAGCCAATAAAATGAAGACTGCTATGTAGAGTGGAATAACTAACTACAAAATGAAAAAATGTATATAAAGTTGCAATTCTGAATATAAATAGTAAGACTTTTCACAGGCTCTATAGAGCAAAGGGTCTGTGTTAAGATCATAAACTGCTCTTGCAGAGGACTTGACTTTAGTTCCCAAATTAAACACACAGCAGCACATAGCCACCTACAACTTCAGCTCCAGGGGTCCTGCACTTTTTTCTCTTTTGTCTACCCCCAGACACATAGACAATTAATTAATTGAAAATGAAAATAAATATAAAGAAAGACATTTTTAAAACTTCTTAGAGAGATGGACAATGAATAATAACTACTGGAAGGAGTGTAATACAAGAAAAAAATGCAATCCTCACTATGTAGGTTTCATAATGAAATGAAATGATCATTCCTGAACAAAAAAAGTAATTTCTTCAAACAATGTCTTATACGTTTAAAACTATATGATGTATATATTTCCTTGAGTGTGGTATTTATTGCTGTAATAAACACCATTACCAAAACCAACCTGTGGAGAAAAGGTTTAATTTCTTATTTTCAGTTATAGTCCATCACAGAAGGAACACAGAACAGGAACTGAAGCCGAACAAAATCATTACCCCGAAACCATGGGGGAACAAAGCAGAGGCAGATGGGCAGAATTCAGGGGAGCCTGTGGGAGCCCCTAAGTTCCTTCTCTTAATCCCTTCTCTTTTACATACCTAGAGCCTGAGCAGCATGGCCATCCTATCTGAGATGATGGCACATTGTAGCTATTCACAGTACCGGACGGACAGCTAAGACAGCATTTGGAAAATAACAAATAAGAAACCATTTCCTTTGAACATGGTGAGAAACCAGACTTTCCACTGGCATTGGGCAGAGCTACTCCAAGGGCAATGGTAGATATGAATGAATTTAATGAACTGTGTTCAGGCACAGGCAGAAAATACAGTTCAGTGCTCTGGTGCAGCATAATGCCCTAGTTCTATGAAGTAACAAATTTGCTTGAAGTGAAGACATCCCCACTGGACAGCTGCCCTTGAGTGAGGCCATCCATATAATGCATTGTGACAGAAATTACCATTATAAACAAATGAACATTTACAAATTGGGACATGGGGGAATAGTCACAAAGCTAAAAGGATGGGCCTAGAAACATTGTGACTGGGAACTGATTTTCCATAGAGAAAAATTTTAAATGATTATAGACAATTCTAAAAAATGGACATTAAAAAGATTTTGCATGTATAATAGCTTTAATTTTTAATGTTTTTTTCAGAAGAAATCATACTTTTTTAAGCAAATAAAAGTAGTTGCAATTTTAGAAGTCTTTCTAAAAATTTCAAGAAGTGTTATTGTTTTAATTTTAAATATGATATATTTCTTTTAATATCTGAAAGTTATCCATGTTTTACAGCTAACTTTGTGAGCCCCTAGACAGATGTTTTGATGATTTATATTTGTGCTATAGATTAGGTCTCCACCACAAGACACATTTGTCAATTACAATTGCATCAACGTAGATGTGAGACAGAAATCTAAAACTTTTCTACAATTGTAAAGTACTTATCATGATTAGATTTTAGTATTTCATAGTTAGCATTGCTTAATAATGAGTTCAAACTGACAAGGAAAAAAATCTCTTCAGATGAGAGTCGAGCCCAGAACAGGCTAAAATTTTTATCCATAATCTAAGATTTGCTGTTGTTGACCCAGCAAATGTGAACCATGTATTATTTCTTTGTGTGTGTGCATATGCATGTGTGTAAAGTTTAGACTGTATTTTTTTTTTTGTTTTGCTACTGTATTTGTGACACACATGCTGTATGAGATGGACCTATTCTTCCTGGTAAGAATGGAAGATGTGCACCATTCTTAATGCTCATTCCTTTCATGACACCCAATCTTAGAATATAAAACCCAAGATGGTTTAAAAACATGTGCTTACCCATACGTCTTGGCTCAAATCACATTAATCTTATAAAACACTACCAAACATCATTCTCATAAGGCTGTGTGTGGTGGGTGACCTTTTCTCTAACTATGCATGTCTGAGCCATTGTTTGGAAGTTTTCCAGCAAATCCTGGAAGCCAGTTCCCATATCTTCATTGCATGTTATCTAAGAACCAATAAGCACTGGACTAGTTGGACAGTGGTTCCTCCTTGCTCCTATAAGTACAAAGTGTGTGTGTGTGTATGTGGGGGTCCCTCCTCTTCTCCAAATATCTCTTCTGAGTTACTAGTATGTGAAACTAAAAGCATACTCATGACACCTGTTACTGTGCTTTTTAGAAAGAAGCATTTTCATCTGAATAAGTCAGTTTCATAATTACCATTAAAATTTTTTATATTTTTCTCTTCAGCTGTATTTTTTTTTTTTTTGGAAAGGGCATTTGGTCTATATATGGAAATTGTGCATGTTTCTCAATTGTGAAATAAAGTCACACCTATCTTGGAGACTCCTCAAAAGTGAATGCTTCAACTGAATTCAGTTTTATATCTCTCACCAGGCCTATCCTTGTACATAAAAATAATTACAGACTTTTAAAAAATATTCCTTAGATACCAATTATCTTAGACTGTGAAAAGAAAATTCATCATGCTTAGAGAAGACAAATTTATTTTTTCACAATTATGTAGGTTAGAATTATGAAGTCTGGGCACTGGGTAGAGGATAGCCTGGGCTTAGGACCTTCTCTTTTTCTCATGTGCAGAAAGCTGCTGTCTAAATCCTATGATGAAGGGCGATCTATGGCACTTCACAGTAATACACCAGTTTTTTTAAATCAGGTCCCACTCTTACACATTCCCTTAAACTTAACTATCTACATGAAGGCCCTTTTTTAAAAATAGGATCACATGATTCTTTAGGACATCAATACATGAATGTAAAGGAATAAATTCTGTCCCATCACAAATATTTCTTCTCCCATACAAGCTTGTCTTACAAGTTTTGTTCAGAAGGACTTCTTTAAATCCTTCCATTCAGCAGCACTTATTTCTAATTCATACTAATTGTAGCTTTGACATAATTATAAGTCCAATTAAAAAGTCAATGATGGACTATTACTGATCATCCTGTCTCATAATATATTTGTTGTTTTATATTTCTAATATTCTCTGTTAGACACAAAATCATTGTTCATTTCAAGTTGATACTAGAAAGCTTAAATTTATCTTATAATAAGATGACAGAGTATCAGACAAGAGAACACATGACTGTCATACTCAAACACATCAAGACTGTACAGTGTAATATGAATGTAATAAATGTATTAGTAAGAGGAGTCCCATATTAAGTATTCTGGGATAAAATATTAAATAAATACTCTTCTTGAAAAAGTTAATAATTCAAATAATAGTTCTGGAAAATAATCCATTTTGAGGTCTTGATAACCTCTATAACTTGGAGCTAACCAGGAATGAAACCCAAACAGCATACATCTGGCTAGACAATCCACACATAGGAAGAGAGTAGGAAACTGTCTTTAAAGATTTTGAGAATGTACACTGTCAAAGAAATGAAAAAGAAAGTAGAGAATGTCACTAAGAGTCAGTCCAACTATTTTTTTTTGTCTGCCATATAGACAAAGCTCCTAAACTTACATTGTGTTCTACCCTTATACAGTTTATTTCAGTAAAGCTGGATCACTATATTTATTGCTCCAGAAATCAACTCTAGGTCTGTATGAGAAGAGACAGGGTACGCTTCTTCAACTGGAAGGTGGCTGTGGTGAAAAGATGAGCCAAACTTCCCACACTTACATAATTTTTAGTTTTTTTTTTTTTCTACCAATAAATATACCTAACATGTGGGAGTTTGACCCTGAAAGTTCTCGCAATAGCAGCTAAAATGAGGAAGAAAAGTAGGCGTATCTTACGGATTCATGGCTTTTCACATCCGAGGAGGCAAATATAATTACTCACATGTATATGAGTGAAACAAAGCACAATTCTGGTTCATTTAGTGACTTGAAGCTTTGATACTGCCGTTCACTTGACAACCTTAAGTGAGAGGTCAATGTGTAATGATTTCAGCAACCATCAGACGGCGCTGATCAGTGTGAGCAGCTATTTGTGAGGCTCTGGCCCAAGTATGATATAACCACACCAAGGACAGGGAGACAGCTGCTTCTCTCACATTGTTTCCTACAGATGCTGGTGAGGTTCTGTGGAAACAGAAACAGCATAGAAATTTGCAAAAGGAGATGATGGGATGACATTCTCTACAAGATAAAAAGAGATATGAGTGAACCTGGGGTGGGGTTGTTAAAGATGAGGTGTGGCCAATACTTTGAAGAATGACTATCTTGAGTATCCTATGGATTAACTCAATTTTGAAAGACTTTTAAACCATGTAGCTGAAAAACAAAAGGTAGACCATTGAAAATCTTTACTGAGAGGTCAGAGGCCATGATCTAAGGGCTGGGATGAAGGCTGAGTCAGTAAACTGCTTGTTGCATGAGGAGGAGGACCACAGTTTCAGTGTTTGGTACCTGTGTAAGAAGCCAGGTTTGGCAGTTTGTACTGGTAACCCCCTCTGCTCTGGAGGTAACAAGGGGATTCATGAGCCTTGAGGGCCAGAGGGTTGAGACATTCAATGAATTCCAAGCTCAGTGACAGAATTTGTGCCAAAATAAAAGGCAGAGAACAATTGAAGAGGCATTATGTTCATCTGTCTTCCTCATTGTTTAACAATATAAATACTGCATACATACATAT
>NC_034604.1:22866751-22871018 GCF_900095145.1 Mus pahari | reverse complement strand
AGGAGAGGAGAGGAGAGGAGAGGAGAGGAGAGGAGAGGAGAGGGGGAAGGGGAAGCAATAGGTTTTGCTTCTAGATGCCACTTTTAGGCTCTTAAAGAAGCATGCCATGTGTGGTTCTCTGTTTCCACCTCATAGAGGGGTGTCAGGACACCACTCGGGTTGGCAAAACACTGAGGCGGTTGGCTAGTTCCTTTTTCCTCTTAGAGATTCAGAGGTGCCAACATGCCACTCAAGGGAGACAAAACTCATCCTGTGTTTCTCCACGTGAGAAATGGTGAGGACTAGGGCTGTGGTTATGGTTCTCAAGCTTCTGGGTACCCAGATGTTGCTGGGAACCTTGAAAAGTTGAGGACAGGCACTGGACGGCTAAGAGGAACACCAGGCTGAGGTGAATACAGCTTAGTTCAGGGTGAGAACAAGTGGCTAAGAGGGGCCTACTGTGGGAGACTTGGTGCTGCTCAGTATGACAAAATTCTCTCCCCAAGGTGGTCCTTGAGGAAGGAGATAGTAAATACTTGTTCAAAATGCTTATTCATGGTGACAAAGGATGCATATGACTACTGAGAGTAGACCAGATATTAAATAGCTTTTGCAAGAAAGAATGTCCAAGAATAGAAGTGTATAGGCTAAACCCGGGGAGCCTATCTAGATACCTCGTGAGCATGGAGAACTCCAGGTTTCTATGCTTTGTCATCAGTTGTCATGGTCCTCTTAGTGGGGTATTGTGCTCATCTGCTCCAGGATAGGAATCTGGTCAGACCTCAAATGCTTACCATTCTCACTTATGAGAATTGCTGGGATTCCTCTTGAACTTAACATGTTTTCTATCTGGTGACATGATTCCACTTGTCCCACAGACATGCTTGAAGCTAAAGTCCTATTTTGGCGGGCTGATAAACCTGAAATTTGAGATCACAAAATCTTCCCAGCTTCCAAAAGTATATAAACTGTGGCCCTTAGCTATAGGTATGCCTGTATTTTGTCTTCTTTTTCCTGATGCTGTAATAAATACCTTGACAAAATTACTTTAATGGAGAAACACATATTTGACTCATAGTTCAAACTTACAGCCCATCATAGATAAAAATAGAGGTTGAGAAACTTGAAGCAGCTATTCAAACCTGATAGAGAGCAAAGAACAATGAATCAATTCACACTTCCCAGTGCTCTGGCCCCTTTATTCTGCAGTTCAAGGCCAGCCCATGATGTTACCCCACCCATATCCAGGTCTATTCCACATTAACTAACCTAAATAATGTAATGTCTCACAGAAATCCACTAAGGTCAACATATCCATCCCAGGTAATTTTAACTTATGTTAAACTAAATGTGTGTGTGTGTGTGTGTGTGTGTGTGTGTGTGTGTGTTTACACGAATCAATCATAAGCATAACAGCTATGGTTGTACCACAATGGACTTATAGATTACTACATCATTCTGCAATATCAAATGCTATAAACACTTGTGGAGATGTTTTGAAAATGCAAGAACTTCCATGGAAATCACATGATTATGAGGGATATTTTGAATCCATAGAAGAGTTCCTCGGCTTTTGATCAAAGGAATTCAAAAGTATGCAATACCCTTAAAGGGGACTGATTAGTAGAGTATTAAAATTTCAGAAATAAAGTGTACTGTGGTTTGAAAAGTGTCTTAGGATTTCCATTGTTATAAAGAGACACTGTGACCAAGGCAACTTTTATAATGGACAACATCGGATTGAGGCTGTTTTACTGGTTCTGTGGTTCAGTCTATTATCATCATGGCAGTAAGTGTGGCAGCATGCAGGCAGGCATGGTGCTGGAGGAGCTGAGAGTTGTACATCATGTTTTGGCTCCCACATGGCTAGGAGGAAGATGTCAATGTCCTCCCTGACAGTGACATGCTTCCTCCAATAAAGGCACACTTATGCGAAGACCAAACCTCCTATCTGTTTCATTCCCTGAGCCAAGCATATTCAAACCACGACAAAAAAGGGAGGTGAAGGAGAAATGTTAGAGAATTTGTAAGATAAATTGGAGATCAGCATTATATACAAAGACCCACAAAACTGTTATAAATTAGCTGTTTCTATTAAACATATGTGTTCCTGCTGTATGTGTGCATGTGTGTGTGTGTGTGTGTGTGTGTGTGTGCGCGCGCATAATAGTATAATAGTATTTTTGAATTCTGGGGCTACCCTGACTTCTCCCTCCAGGAAATGCCCATGCCTGATGTCTTCTAGTTCTGCATGTGTTCCACTAGCTTGCTCATTTCTGTTGGCTCACCAAGGGTACAAGAAGGGTATTTGTGATTACCAGAACTGAAAGTGAGCACAAGGCTCATGATGCAAAGATTTGGTATGACTTTGTTTTATTGGGAGGTGGTAAAGACTTCAAAAGAATGGTCTACTGAGAGTAAACAATGTTATTGAGAAGGTACAGAAATGTCAGACCTTACTTTGGTTGGTCTCTCTTTTGCAACTCAGACACTCTGCAGTGTTACTCTTCATCACATATCTCTCCCAAACTAAGCGATCCAACAAGCCAAGAAAGGAATTTAAGCAATTCTTAAATATATAGGTTATAGTGAGCTTTCTCTTTCAAAATTTTAAGATGATTGCCTCGGTTATTCTGTTATAATAGTGGAAACCTCAACAACACAATGCTTTAGACATGGAGGTGAGAAGTGTCCTCTATTCCACTAAGCAGATGTAATCATCATATGGATATGCTCAGCATAAGCATATGTTCTCAGAATATGTATCAACCACCTGGGTGTAAGAAGGGAATGTAAGTTCAGATTGTGCCTGGAAAAGTAGGTGAAGGGAGACAAGTCAGGAGCTGCTTCCAGGAATGGTTTGTGTTTGTGCTTCTTTCTCCCTTTTCCTTTCATTGTGGTGCGTGAGTGCATGGGCAAGTGCAAGCATGCGTGTGCGTGTGTGCGCTCCTGTCTTTGTTTGTGTGTATGTGTGTGTATTTATGTGTATGAGTAGTATGTGATGTATGTGTGTAGCTAATTAAAGTTTTATTTTATATAAAATGTGCTTGCTAGACAATTTTAATCGTTAGGTGGAGCGTCACAATGACAGTAAATTATTCAGAAGCGTGTTCTGTCTTGAGCTTTTTGATTTTGTGAAGTCTGTGCTTCAGAAGTGCTGCTCTTCAGGCCGACAACAGAGATTCCTTCCTGTCATTTGTGCCCTCGTCATGCAAATCCTATTGTCACAGCCCCATCGGTCCCAGGTGCCATCCATCTTCAGGCAGAACGATTGCTTTATTACCACATTCATCAATTTGTGCTCTGGGCTCCAGTTAGAAGTGACTTGGAAAGACAAAACTGTTGCCTTAGTAATTGAATATGAAAGTCTTATTAGGCACCACTTTCACTAATCTGAGATGAAAGTCACTAATGCGATATGACTTTAACACTGAATAAGCAACAATAAATTCTGATAAGATGTGAATATTAATAGATGCAACAGGAGAGTGTTAATATGTTAATGTGGTGAGATATTGCTAACGAGATGTGAGGATTGCATTTGAAAAGCATTAATATCACCTCACTGCAATTCCCTAGATTTGCAGATATCTTGTTCTAAGACAGCCTCTTTCTAAATTCCAGAAATAAACTGCTTGCTTTTGGAGCCACTAGCACATAAAAGCCTGTCTTAATTCAATGTTCCAAATTAAGAATATAAAACAGACATTAAGTACCTGGTTCTTTCTCAATCACTTTTATCAATTGATTGAATTACATAAACTATACAAAAAATATGAATTAATAGTAGCTTCTGTAATGATAAAAATTTACCTACATTCTGGGAAGAAAGAAGAAACAATGGAAAGATGATTTGAGTCCTTCCTTACATAACAAGGTACCTCCAATTCCACTGTTCCTTTCCCAATCTTTGTTGCTCCATCCCTCAGCAGTGCCTCTCTGTGTTTCAGTCTGCCATTCCAGTGCCGGTTCCAAGGAAAATCACAGACTAGGTAGTGAACTTCATATCACACATTGAGCTACTTGAGTGACCTTTGGTGTTGCTCCAAGTTTTCACCTATTTTAGTATTTTAATTTTGGTATAAGTCCCATGTCTCTGAATGTATGACTAATGCCGCAGGAACATGTCTGAAATCACTTATGTTGACTTTAAGGAGTGGCTAAAAAAACCAGTCTTCATCTCTGTTTTTGGAGCTTATTACAGTGTAGTCACAGGTGGTAGCTTTAAATAGCCAGCAAAGTCTATGTGCGTGAGTGCGTGTGTGCACGCATGTGTGTGTGTGTGTGT
>NC_034604.1:22846408-22866701 GCF_900095145.1 Mus pahari | reverse complement strand
TATATATATATATATATATATATATATATATATATATATATATAATATGTGATACATGTGAGTAGTAAATTAAAGTTTTACTTGATATAAAATTTGCTTGCTAGACGATTTTAAAAAAATCAATTTGTATTTTTCAGTGCTTAGTGTCATTAGGGCCAATCATGACCCATTTTAAAGGGTTTGTTTACTTAAGGCAGTCTTATAACATTGCTCCACATTTTGTCAGTACACCATGTCTATAGAGACCTCATGAATGCTCATGCATTAAAATTTATTGCATCAGTCAACAATTACAAGTCAATGTCTACCTATGTGATGTTTTGTTTTAGTCATTTCTGGTTACTAAAAATAGTGAAGCTTGCTTGTTCTTCTACCTAAGATTTGTCCATTTCCCTGGATACATAAAAGTCTATGCAGCATTAAAATGTGAAATAAAATTCATAATTCAGACTAAGGAGTACAAAGTGTACTACATTATATTAAGGGACAGAAAGACAATGCTTTAGGGATCAGTTTAAGAAGTCGAGTTTTATAGACAGGATTGTCTAAAAACACATCAATCACAAAGAAAGCCTTGGGTGTGCTTAGAGTACAATATACTGTTTAGTAAACAACAAAATAAAGAATTATTTACCTCAAGTCAGAGCCAAAAATGTACTTTCATGAATAAAAGTGTGTATAGCTTTTACACGCGCGCACACACATACACACACACACACACACACACACACACACACACACACACTTACTAACTAGTTGACTAACTAACTGAAAGTACTTATCTAAAACTTGGAAAAACATAATCACTGTCACTGAATCTAAAGCAAAACAAAACCAAAACAAATGAACAAACAAACAAACAAATACCTCTTTGCTATTTTTCTAACCAAATGTCAATTACAGATGAGGGAATTGAGGTCCACCAGTGCCATGTGAACTCCAAGCATTGGTGATAAAGTCTTCCATGTGATTTTTGAGCATCCCATAAACACAAGTGTTCTTAAAAGCAAACCAAGAAGACAGAAAATGGAGGACTAGGGCCTGGGATAATGATTCTACAAGTCTAATCTTCTGTGTGATGTACACATGCTCCACATCGGTATGTACAGGAGGATGTTAGAATTTACCAACATGTTATCATGTGATGGTAGAAAAATCATATATACCTGGGAGTTCAGACTATGAATGGTTTAATAGCAAGTCATATAGAGATCTCTGGCCATGTCTAAAAGGGCTGTACCTGTTCTAGTTTTCAAATGACCCAATAACTTCATAAGCTAATGGTGAGCTCTCGATTCTTATGAAAGACCGTGTGCAAATTTCTTATGAATTCTTTGCAGTAGATGCTATTATGTAGAATTTTATGAATATTAAATAATATAGGATTACCTATCACAATAGTGCCTTATATTCCTAAGACTATGCAGTGCTCAGTTTTTCTTGTCAACTGGAAACTACCTAGAATTACCAGGGAAAACATTTCAGTATCAGTTTGTGTTGGGTTGGTCTATGGGCATGTCTAGGTGATTACTTTCATTGCCTTGGCTGGTATGAGAAAATGAAGACTGAAAATGGTTGACAACACTCCCTGGATTTGCTCCTGGGACTACAGAAGACTAGGGAGTGCTAGCTAAGGATAACATATGCATTCATTTATTCCTGGTTCTTCTTGACTGTGGATAAGATCTGACTGCCTTCTTTAACTTCATGTGGCCTTGACTTCTACATAGAGATGGATCGAAAGCAGGACTCATAAACTAAAATAAAGTGTCCCCTAGATTATTTTTGTTAGCATAGTTTATCATAAAATATAACGAAATCTGGATAGGTTATTCTCAAAAATCTAGTTTGAATTATTTTTTTGTTGTTGATGTATTATGCGACTCTCACATTATACCTCATTCATCCATTCAAAGGAAATAGATCTGCATAACCATTCATATTTGGAGACACTACAGCAGAGGTAGCAACAACACTGTGTTGGCAGTTCCTAGGCACAGTCTTGACAGACATTTGGCACAATGAACTGCAAGTTTTACACTCAGAGAAGCCAAGGAGAAAACACAAAGGGAGGTGAAGGAGTTCTTGATTCATGTGGTTGCTTGAAACAAAGCTGAAAACAGAAATTCCAGGAAATGCAGCACGTGATAATGAAATAAATAGATGAAGTAACTAATTTAGACAGAAATTTTATTTGTCTACAATCATATTCCTTTGAAACTGGTTGTTGATTCAAAGTCAAACGTCTGTTGTGCTAGAATTATTCATATTAAAAAAAAAAAAAAACTTTCACCCAAGTATCCTGTCACCACAAATAGGCACAGAGGATGAAAGTTGTGTGTGTGCTCAGTAGAGGACAATGGTTGCTGCTCTGCTACTAGAGATCTTCTACAACCACCCACTTGTTACGTCATTTTGTAATAGTATATGTGATAGAAAGAATCAGGCAAAGCATGTTCTCACTTCTCATGATGTTGTTTTACACTGTGAAGTCCTAAAGAGACAAAGCCTCTGTCGTGTACATCCTGCTGTTGAGGACAACTCCTTTTCCATAAGTGCTAATAATAAATGGAGATTCTAGAGAGCAGCGAGCAAATGATCCCTGAACAGACATATATGTCTGATGAGAACAAAGATTGGAGAAAGCTTTTAGAATATAGCTTTGGATAACAGAATGAAAGTCACCCAGAGTTACTAACCTTCAGTTATCCAGAAATTATACCAAGAACCCTCAATGCAGACGTCAGTCATTCTTTCTAAGAAACTCTTTAAAATGGAGCATGCGTTGGGGCAATAATGAGACTTTAAGGGAACTTCATAGTTAAGTTGCTCCTGTATATCATCTTTTGGCATAGGTATTTTTAGAGAGACAATTGCTCATGGCTGATAAAACAATGATGTGCTTTTACCTTTTGTGAGGCTATGCCAGTGCCTGCCAAACACAGAAGTGGATACTCACAGTCAACTATTGGATGGAACACAGGGCCCCCAATGGAGGAGCTNGNGAAAGTACCCAAGGAGCTGNAGGGGGCTGCAACCNTNTAGGTGNAACAACAATATGAACTAACCAGTACCCCCTGAGCTNGTGTCTCTAGCTGCATATGTAGCAGAAGATGGCCTAATCGGCCATCATTGGGAAGAGAGGCNCCTTGGTCTTGCAAACTTTATATGACCCAGCACAGGGCAAGGCCAGGGCCAAGTAGTGGGAGTGGGGGAGCAGAGGCGGGGCAGGGGGGTATAGGGAACTTTCGGGGATAGCATTTGAAATGTAAATAAAGAAAATAATAAAAAAAATTTAAAAAGGAAGCATTTTTATTAAAGTCAAATTTCTTAGGCAGAATTGGGTAATTCCTAACAAATGACTTTGAACTTTAATAAAATAGCCCATCTATAGTGCCATTCATTTCTGTTCCTGTATTTCACTGGGCTATAGTATACACCAGTATATGTTACTATGCATATACATTCATACGGCTTTATCCTTAGTATCTGTCTTCTTATCAATCTATCTATCCATCCATCATCTATCTACTACTTATCATCTATCCTTCATTTATCACTTGTCTCTTAATTTGCTGATTCATTTCATCTACCATTATGAATTATTTTATATTTACATCAATATGCATACTACATATGTAATATGTAGTGTTACATATGTAGTATTATATATTTTATATTTACATCAATATGCATACTACATATGTAATATGTAGTATGGTTATATTTGATTTAAAATCTTATGCAAACTTGTAGTTTGAGGTACTCAACACTTTTGTTTAGAGTTGTCTGTGTTGTTACAAGCTAATTTACATCATTTAAAAGAATATCAAGTTCCTCTTGCTTACTGGACTACTGACTGAAACACCTTAAAATTCCTGTATTTTAGAAAATTGTAATATGCACAATGGTATGAATCCTCATCACCAAATGTTCAAATAAAAATTTCTAAGGTAAAGAAAAAACAAATTTAGAAGCATTGTAAACCTGTGAACTTCGTTGAGCTTCCTGAATTTTATCTACTGTTGTAGTAAATGATGGAAGCAAGTTAAACTACCTTTTAGAAGTTATAAAATTCATATTCAAAATATTTTACTGAAACATGCTTATCACAATACATAATTTTGTTCATCTGACAGATATAATGTTATAATTTTGATTTGAATTCTCTAATTACTGTTGAAAGAGTTATGGCTTTTCCTATTTGCAGACAAAATTGCATTTTCAGATCCTCTACTTCCAGAAAATATGCCTTAAAAGTTTGTGAACACTTTAATAAGTTTTGTATCCAAGCATCTCAGAAGTTCATTGGATAATAATGCAGAGATATTCCAATGTTTATTTTAGCAGAAAAAAGCATTAGTGCCTTCGTGATATAATATTTTTAAGCTTTTATTAAGAACATTATCACTGTTATAAATAAAGTAGTCACATCAATGTTTTAGTGACATGCTCTGCTCAGTGTCTGGTGTAAGCTCAAGTACCTTCAAAAGCTATAAGGAAAGCTGATGGTTTTCAATACCTTATTATTGAATTGCCTTTGTTTCCTTGATCATTTACTGTGTTTCCTTTGTCCCTAAATGTCCCCATTTCCATGATATTTACACTTGTTAATATCTAATTTTGTTCTACTCTGTAATGTGCTACAAGGTTTCCATAATCTGTTTGGTAAAAAGTCTTTGTTGGTGTAATCAACATTTTCTTCTTAGTTTTGCAGTCTATTTTTGTTCACTCTTGATGATATTACCAGTAAGTTGATTCTTTGATTGTCATGTCAGGTTCCTTGGAAGCAATCCTGTGATGTTTGGATGGAAACTGTCTGAAACTTATGAATTAATTTACAGGACGAATAGCACCCACATCACACTAAAACTTCCATCAATGAGCATTATACAGATTTCCAGTGATTTGATAATTATATTTTCCTCATTTATTAACTAAAATTACTCTTTTAACTATCTATTCCTAGTATTTATTCCTAGCTCCTTACTCAATGCTATGAGCTGTTTTTTGATAACGTAAAATATTCCTTATTTATACCTAGAAATGTTACTAATTTTTATCATGTCTCAGCATTTGATTTTCAAATTTTAATTGCTGGATAGTTTCCTATACTTATACAGTAAATTTTCATCATTTCACCCCCTCCTTCCCTTCTCGTCCCCTCCCTCCTACTAAAACCATTCTTCTACATTAAGATTTTAAGTTAATATATAATCTCATCAGTTCTTTCTCTTTGTCCTCTGCCCCACCCCCTTTGCCTCTTACTGCCATTCATTATATTTTACTGACAGTTCTCTGTTTGCACTGGCCATTCCTTTAGGAGATGAATGGGAGCGTTCTACAAACTGAGTTTTCTTGGCATGGATCTTTTTTTGTGTGTTATTGCTACCTGCATTTTGATGATTGGAGAGATTTATGATGCAAACTCCCACATCTATCTTAGATGGTCCGTCTTTTCCATTCTCTTTGGTTGTGATTTTTCTGGAACACATTTCTGTATCCCTCTGAGCCACATATTTTAAAATAATATACTAGCTTTCTTTACTCTGACAATTTGCTCCCCTTTGCTTACAATGTATACTGGGTGATATGGAAAATGTCCACTAAGTTTCATTTGTCTAGATTTTGCTAGTATAGATCTATCTTTTTAAATTTCTTCTCGATTGTGGTTTTCATTTACTCAATATAAATAGTAGTATGAAGAACAGTGTTTTTCCCCCTTTGACTGTAACCTGTAGGTCTACATTTTATTTAAAAAAAACAAAACAAAACAAAACAAAAAAACTGCAGTACTTACAACCTAACACCATTGTCTCCTCCTCCTGCAGGTAATTGAAAACGCAAAACTGTATGAAGACCAGTTCCACACATCCATTGCTTTTATTGTGAAAGTAATTATTTTTGAAACTCATGGACGCATTAAATATTCTAAGAGCTATTTGCTATTATATCTCTCATTGCGCTGATGGGGTACACTATCAGCGTCATTCTACACCTCCTTTCCTTAGAAACCAACCACTCTGTCACTCATTTTCATCTAACCTGCCCACGGTCTTCTAATTCGTTTTTCATCTAGGATTAGAATTATTGCCTGGTAGTGAGTCTTTGGGAAACAAAAAGCAAAAAAGAGCCAAATATAGTTATTCTGAAACACTATATTTTCAGGTCCCCTTTTATCCAACACACTCCAGTTGTTACTAAGGTAAAACTAGTTCTAACTTTGGTATTTTATGTATAGAAATGGAAAGGGGAAAAAAATCGTCTGCAAAAGTTTGGAGGATTTGTCTTCTGGTGACGTCAATCATCACTACACATTGCTCTTCTGCACATAGTGGCTCACTCCACTTGAGAAGAGGAAAGAGAATGTGGCACCCATAATGTGGGGGCCCTGTATCGCATCGATAACAGAAGACAGGCGAGCTTAAGGACATCACGTGGAATCCAAAGGGAAGTCTTCTGACCCAAAGCTGAGACTTCCTGTCTGTGTTTGGCAAATACAGTATATTTAAAGATTAATATTTTTAATATTGACTGACTGATTTAACTAAAGTGACTATTTTTCATTAAGTTATTTAATTATTCACTTTCTATCCTGATCACTGCCCGTCCTCCCCATCATTTTCCCTTCACACCGTCCCTCCTCATATCTCTCTTCCCTTCTTCCTCTGAGACACTGGACCTCTGCATTTTATTCCTCCATCCTGGCACAGCAAGCTCTCCAAAGCTAGGCAAATCTCCCACTGAGGTCAGACAAAGCAGCCCAGTTAGGGAACTGGATCCCCAGGCAGACAGCAATTTAGGAACAGCCAGTATTTGATAGATATCAAGGGATATTTACTATAATAGAAAAAATGGGGAAGGGGTACATATCTCCTTTTGATAATCATTAAAAGACAAATATATGACACATTCTAGCTATTAATATTGAATAATTTGTACTATGAAAGAAAAAAATAATTTTATAGGTGTCATGCTTTTAATATTTTAGGTTTCTGCTTACATTCGTTTATGTTATCATGTGGACATATTTGTACTCAGGGAAGGGAAGACTGCCAATAATTCTTCTTCAAAAGTTCATTTCTTTCAAGCGGGTCATGGTGGCGCACACCTTTAATCCCAGCACTTGGGAGGCAGAGGTAGGCAGATCTCTGAGTTTGAGGCCAGCCTGGTCTACAGAGTGAGTTCCAGGACAGCCAGGACTATACAGAGAAACCCTGTCTCGAAAAAGCCAAAAAAAAAAAAAAAAAAGTTCATTTCTCCTTTCCATCCTGTGCTAAACACTGAACAATCACCCTTCCAGACACTGAAGCCCCATCAACAGAGGTTAAAATTTAGACAAAGTTTATATAACCATTTTATTACCTAAGTTTCTAGCTAAAATTTCATAACATTTTGATGAAAAGAAATAGCAATACTATCCAGTGAGGAGTAAAAGGATTTTCACAAGGAGATAAAATTGAACGATAATTCTTCTGTGTCAAGTGATCACTAAATTGATAATATCTCAGTATTAAATGTTGTACTCAAGACGAAAACACCAATAACGTTTCACAGACAAGCGAAGGTCCTTAGAATGCTAATCTACTATAACTAATATGAAGTTTTAAACTATATTTTAAGGACAAAATATATAAACGTTTAATGAATTTCCATAGAAATATTTATATTTAATTTGAGATCATGGGTTTTATCCATTATATTTTGGAACTTTCAATTCGTGCATAAAAATTATTTTAAGATGTCTGCGTGTTGGAAGCCTAAACAAATACTACTAGGAGGAAAGTTAGGTTCACCCAGGATGAGCCACTTCATTGCATGTCCCAACTAGAGAAGTCATCCTTGACATCATTTACACACAAAGAACAAAACTGCACTCAGTAGTCTGTATGTATACGTAAAACTAATTGCCAAGTAAAAAGAGACTGTCAAATTTAGAGTAGGGGCTTAGAAGGGGTTGTGGGAGGGTATCTTGGAGGGGCTGAGGAAGGAATAAGGAAGGGGAATGAGATGTAATTCTACTTCATTTAAAAATAATCATACGTTTTAAAAAGAAAAATATAAAGCAAGCAGTATATATTTTTAGAATCTTACACAAACAGTAAGTCCCAGACTCTATACCAGGGATATCATAGCTCCACAGCCTGTCTCCGGCATCACTGAAAAGCGAAGACATGGAGCTAGTAGAATGAAATGCCTGAATGTGATTGAGGCTGAAAGTGTGCCAGCCACAGGCAACAGCTCCACGCTGCTAAATATGTGTATGTAGTCCATCTTCCGTCTCATCATAGTGAGTTACTCAGAGATGTGGGAAGGATTTACACCGCAAATATTAGCAAAAGCTAAGAATCATAATTATACTTTGTTGTTTTTTTGGTTTTGTTTTACTTTTCTCAAAGGAACACTTGTAAGACATGTGCATGTGCATAGCTTTATTTCTTCCTTCTGTAGAAGATAAAATCCATTCAGGTCACCTACGAGACCGGTAGGAAGAAAGCCTAAGCCTCTCCTTTCTTAGACCTGTGCCAAACCTCTGGCACAATGAAAGGCAAAAAAACAAAAAAACAAAAAACAACAACAACAACAACAACAAAAAACCTACAAACACGATCAGAAGCGTTCTCATACCCACCCAGGGTGAAAATGTAATTAGTAAAAAAATGCTAGGTGCAAACATTGTAGGCCAGTACTATTCAATCAGAAAATGCTGATTGAGCATATATAAGCACAATCAAAGCCTTTATTTAAATAGGGGTTACAGTCCTAATAAAACACAAAGGGAAGTAGGGGCATAGGCCTCTTCTACAGGTAATGAAAGAAAAAATTAAACTCATCCAATTACATCTGGGGAAAAAATCCATTACCTATAACAGAGAAGAGAACTGCCCCAGGAAAACTCAGAAGCAAACTAATAATGAAGGCACAATGTCCTTTCAACAGATTCTAAATGAGCTCTAATTTTCTTATATCCACCATTCCCAAACTATATAAATTTCAACTAAGCAGAAAAAAGTGACATGCTGGCACAATTGTTATTCCAAACAGGCCCAGCTGCTTGCTCACCTTAATTAGACCTAGTCCCGAAAGGGAGCCAATCTTTCTTTATTTTCTTCTATGCGTTAACGTGATTTTTCCTTTTTTTTTTTCCTAATAGATTTTGCTGTAACCTTTCAGCAACTGCTACTTTAGATCCTCCCCCAAGGGTCACAGACCAACGGGGTCTTTGGCCAAACAAGACTTGAACTCAAGCAAGGAAGAATAAGAGAAAATCAGGGTGCTGATCTATCTCTGGGGAAAATGTTGGCCTTCCTCATCTTCCGTTGGATCCCCATCTGTCATGTGTATGTGTTTGTCTGTGTGTGGTTTGTGGGTGTGTATGTGTGTATGTGTATAATGTGGATGTTTGTGGATGTGTGGCTGCACACATGTATGTTAATATATGAAATTAAGGAGTGTCAAGAATTAGAGATCATTCCTTTTTCCCTTATTCCAACAGATTTTAAAGATGTTTAAAATAAAATTACTATAAAATTCCAAACATCTAAAGTTTTATTCGAGCACGTAGATGATCTTAGAGACTGCAAATCTATTTAATCCCTCTAAATAGCCAGAGTCAGTCAAAGTGCTCTCATGGATGTCCTGTTTTACTGGGCATTGAGTCCTTGAATGCTAAAAGTATCTTCTTAGATTGCCTTTATCTCTAATGCTGTCACTGCAAACTAGAAGTCCTCCTTAAGTGTTACTAAAAGTACTCTGTCTTCTACCCATAGAACATGTCATTTGATAAGACAGGAGTAACTGCAGAATCCTCTAAAAACTGAAAGTATTCAAGATCTCTCACTATGTATTAACTTGGACAATAATAAAGGGAGAAAAAGTGGACTTGGTAAATCATTTGATGCTGTGCACTGTATATGATCATAAACTCTGACCTGTACCCAGCAAAGTAGATAGTACAAAAGAAATGTAAATATGAAATTCAGGTTCCCAACAAAGGAGAATACTGACAGCATGCAGTATGAGATGAGGTAAGAGTTAAAGAAGTATGGATGAAGAAGAATTCAGAGAGTTGACTGGATAAAAAGACTACAGAATTCCTCATAGAGAAGGTAAAGTTCAATAAAAGTGTAATGCTGACAAATATCTTAAATAACATTTGGAAAGGCAGATAGGCAAAGCCCTGCAAGGAAATCTGATAAAAGCCTGAGAGCACATATAAGCAGCCTGTTTTCCAGAGACTGAGGAAATTTAAAGGTGTTCCTGACCACACACTCTGCACTGATCCCTGCGCTGAGAGCTGATAGTACTTATTGGCCACCTGATTTAAATTCCTATATTGCCATTCAAATCCAGAATCTTTATTCAACATTTCATGCATATAGATCACATCTTCCCAAACAGCAGTAAACTCCTGAGGGCAAGAATAGCATATGATATTCTTTATGTCCCCACAAATGCATTATGCATTCGCCATTGCCCCCAATGCATTAAGTAAGCAGAAATATAAATAATGGCCACTTTGATGAAAGGATGAATACAAGGAGGTGTAGGAAAGAAATGCAGAGAAAATTGAGAAGAGGAAGAAGGGAGAATTGGATCAGCTGTACAGGCATATGACAAGCCATCAGAATGGAGAACTCAGAAGCAGGGATGAATGTCTCCAGCAGTGGCATGAACTGTCTTCAACGGTTAGACAATGACCTAAAATATAAACTAGCATATTCACATAATACAATTAAGGTATTTGGAAAATACTTACTTCAAAATGTCTGACAAATCAGATTAAAATAACTCTGCTCTAAAGAGAAAAGGTCAAGCTTAAATATCTGTCAATGATCATCATCTTCATCCTCTACCCCATTTACACAGTGCCTGACTATTTGTACCTTCTTACCAATATCTGGAGATGCTTTAATTCCAAATGATAATAATAATAATAATAATAATAATAAGCCCAACCCAAATGTCTTCTAGGAAATTTTTTTAGAAAACCAGTCACTCCTGAGCACATACTTTCTTTTCTTTTACCTTTAATTAGATGTTTTCTTTATTTACATTGCAAATTTTGTCACCTTTCCTTGTTTCCCCTCTGAAATCCCCCATATCCCACTCCCCCTCCCCCTGCTCACTAACCCACCCACACCTGCTTCCCTGTCCTGGCATTCTCCTACACTGGGGCATCAAGCCTTCAAAAGACCAGGAGCCTCTCCTCTCATTGATGTCCCACAAGGCCATCCTCTGCTACATATGCAGCTAGAGACATGGGTCCCTCCATGTGTACACTTTGGCTGATGATTTAATCCCTGGAAGCTCTAGGTGTACTGGTTGGTTCATATTGTTGTTCTTCCTATGGGACTGCAAACCCCTTCAGGTCCTTGTGTCCTTTCTCTAGCTCCTCCATTGAGGACCCTGACCCACATACTTTTATTCCAATCCATTACCAAAAGTCCTTTGGTAACATGCTCAACATTCTTCCTCACGAAGCCTTCTTCTTTTCATTTCTTCTTTCCTTGTGTCTGTCCTCATGTGCAGGAATCATGTGCTAACAGTACCACCTCAACAGCAGCAGAAGTGCAGTTTGGAGAAGCGTGAATATTCCCAGAGTTAAGTTGCCAGACAGACATTTGCTCAAATTAGCTTAAAAAGAAAAAAAAAATTAAAAAAAAAAAAAAAAAAAGGAAGGAGAAAAAAAGTTGTCACATCTGTGTATGTGGGATGTCTCTAGAGTGTGGAAAGAAAACAGAAAAATGTATTCTTTTAAAAACCTTTTGTAAAATGCTTGCCACCCTTTATGATAATTTTAGTGTGTGTGTGTGTGTGTGTGTGTGTGTGTGTTTCTACTAAATTCACTAAAAACAAGAGATGGTTTGTGTGAAATGGGTAAACACACTGGATGGATAGGCAAAGCAAGATAGGCAGAAAGATAGAGGTTGGTGTGTTCTTAAAATTTATGACAAAAGGGAATATGCTATCAGCTGACAAGTCTAAATAGCAGGCTACACTTTACACCCCAGAAAAGGCTCAAGAAAGCAGAGGCCTGTCTGTGAGTGAGCTCTCAGTAAATAAGGAGTTAGGAACCACAGCTGAGACACTGACACATAATATGGTATCCCAGCTGGAGCCTACTGGGTTTAAACTGTCAAGTGAGCACTGGGCACAGCCACTTCCACATTTTCAGGATCATCACACACAAACAACTACTGTGACTTCGATGTGTATTGCACATGATCACAAGAATCTGACTGCTCACTGATAAGGGGTGTCGCATCTTCCATCATGACCCCATTAGCATGCCAACAAAAACAGAAGTAGTTAGTCCAGTAATAGATGAAATGCGCAAAGTTCTGATATATAAATGAGGAAGTCAGAGAGAATAAACACACACACACACACACACGCATACACACACACACTTGCACGCACGCACGCACACACACACACACACACACACACATACACACCCGTACACACATACAAAATGAATAAATGCAGTGAGACCAGTCACAACTTACACTGAACTGTTAAACCCAGGAGGATGAAAACACGTTCACCCTCCAAATAGATTTTAGAAATGTCCTGACCTCCTATACCAATATTAACAAATAAACAACAAATTAACTAAAAAAAAATGTTAATCTCAGAAGATTTTGTGTTTTCTCATATTCTTACCTTAAATTATTTAGAAAACAGGTGTAAATAAAATCTATAGGAAGAATTTTTCATAAAATAGCCATTAAGTGAGTGACATTTATACTAAGGATTCTGAAACAAACTCTTTGGGGATTGCATGATATATAGATTATAGCTTTTGTCTTTAAGAATTTGAGATTTTGAAGTTATCAAAGATCATCTTCACTCCCTTTCCTTTCTACCACCCCCCTCTTCTTCTTTTGCTTTTCTTCTTTAATTCCCAAGAAACATGGTAAGGTGAATTAGCTATGCCAACAACACAGCGGAATGACTCTCCTCACTGTAGAGGAGGTGTGTTCAACCCTTTTTGGAAAGAATCACCTCCATTGCATTTCATATCACTTCCTTACAGAAGCTTCCAGCTAAGTCCAGACTTTGTTACTCTTTTTCCTGGTTTTCGTCAACAAGCTGTAAATAAACCATCAAAAAGGAACTGAACAGCTGTGTGCCCTGCCAGAATGTAAAGGCACTGAAGGAACACACTTTGGTTTCAGCACTTCCCTCTTCTCACTTCAACACAGTGACCAATTGAAAGAACAAAAGTTAGGAAGGATATATATGTATTTATTTTACTTCACAAATGCTGTGGGGGCCAAATATTTTAAATGATTCCTTTACATGTGGTACCATTTTGCAGCTGGATTTTAGCTTGCTTTTGTGAACTTATATGTCTAAAAGATATCCTCCTCTGCTTCTTCTCCGAGACATCCTGGCACATCAAGTGCCTTGGTGCTTCCTTTCCCACTGAGGCAGACAAGGCAGCCCAGCTGGAAGAACCTATCCTATGGATAGGCAACAGCCTTTGAGATAGCCCCTTTTCCAGTTGTTCAGGACCCACATGAAGACCTAGATGCATATCAGCCACATATGTGCAGGAAAGCCTAGGTCCAGCCCTTGTATGTTCTTTGGTTTGTGGTTCAGACACTGAGAACCCAAGGGTCCAGGTGAGTTAACTCTGTTGGTCTTCCTATGGAATTCCAATCCCCTTTGTGTCCACAATTCCTCCCCATATTCTTCCATAAGTATTCCTGAGCTCCATCTGTCAGCTGCTGAGTATAGCCTCTCAGTGGAGAACATGCTCCTGTCTGTAAGCGTAACAGAGTATCATTAATAGTGTCAGGGATTGGTGTTTGCCCATGGGACAGGTCTCAAATTGGGCCAGTTATTGGTTGGCCATTCTTGATAGCTCATAGAACTACTTATTTTCTATTCTTAAAAGCCCATATGGATGCACATGTCCTATTCATAAAAGACTACATAATTACTCATTTTTCAATTACGTATTCTGGGGAATAAAGAATAATTCTGGGGATAAGAACTCCAACAGAAAGATAGTGCAAGATAGAAATGAGGAGGAAGAAGTCAGGAGATCTGCAAACGTAAATGCTATCTTGTGCTTCATTATGTTGCAAGGGAAGGACACAGGAGGTTTTCTACTCAGGAGAAGATTGAGAAGCAAAACATAAGATACTCACGAAAGCAGAGCGCATGTCTGTGTGATCTTAACTGTTCTGCCACTCATGTTCTCGTTCATATGTCTCTTTCTATGACAAAATATTGACCACAAGAAACGTTGGGGCAGAGAGGATTTACCTGCTTAAAAATAACAGTCTATTATACAGAGAAGTAATGGCAGGAAATGAGGGCGAGAATTAAAGATAAGAACAGAAACAGTGTTCCATCCAATAGCTATCAGTGGGAATAGAGGCTCCTTGGTCTTCCAAACTCTATATGACCTAGCACAAGGCAAGGCCTGGGCCAAGTAGTGGGAGTGGGTGGGTAGGGGAACANAAAAAAAAAAAAGAACAGAAACAGTAATTTTCTTCTTAATGGCTTGCTCCCACACTTCTCAGCTTACTTTCTTATACCACCCAAGTCCTAGTGACCAGGGCTGGCCCCAGGTCCAGGGAACTACACCATCTCCCATCAGTCATTAAGCAAGAAAATATACCACAGATGTCATTATACAATAATCAGATTAAGCATTCTCTTAAGTGAGGTTCCCTCTTTCTAAGTTTATCTATGCTTCCATCACTGTACTTGTGAAATTTTCATTTTGTTTTGTCATTTTTAATTTCTACCCCCCCCACATATATATACATATATAGTCCTGACTTGTATTTGCGTGTGTGCTTTTTATTTTCACATAAAATTTCAACTTAAATTTGACATACTTCAAAAGTTTTAAAATGTATTAAGTATACACAAAAGGTTTACCATTTTGATATAATATGTAGATTTTAGTAGATAAACAAACTGAAGAAATCTGATTTTGCAGAAAAGAGAAGGGGATGGAGGAAGAGTGGAAGAGAGGGAGAGAGAGGGGTAGAGAAAGAAGTTCATGTCTTTCTGCTTGCCTTTATAAAAAAGAGGGTTGGCATTTTGATTTGTATGAATTTCCAGACTTCAGTATTAGATGCAGCAGAGGCTGAGGCAACAGTATATTCAACATACCCAAGATGAAACACATTAGAAATCCATAAAACCAACCCAGTGTCAATTTTGTTTAAATTATTGCCCTTCAGCATCCTAGACATCGGCTGTGTTTAGTAGAACAGAATAGGCTACAATGCTATTTCCCTGTGACTAGATGCAACTCTTATTTTGTGCAGTGTTCTCACATATCAAGTAAATTGTGTTAGCCATAGGGGGAAATTTCTGAGAATCAAAGAGAAATTCATGTTTTATAATCATTACTGGAGAATGGGAGGAAGCAGGATGAAGTTGCAAAGAGCTGGCTTGTCTGAGAGTATATAAAGACTGAATTCTAACTCTAGTGCTCCAATAAACTAGTTGCATGGCTGACCTGGAGGAACTTCCTATACTCTTGGAAGCCCCGAGGTTTTTATCATGAAAAGCTGGGAGGAAATTAGTTACTGCCTAGGAATTCTGTGTTCTAACTCTACATGATATAAAAGCATAACTAGGAAGAATAAAAGGCAAGGAAAACTCCCCTGGGGATTGTTATTCTGACTGTTTATATTTTTTTCTGCTTTCCTCATCTAAACATGATTTCTCACCAACTTAACATTTTAGATGATCATTTTTATTATTTATGATATTTTGCTGTGATTTTCCCCACTACATTGTAAAATATACATGTTTGGGGAACTGCTGCTTAACCTTAGTTCATCATTTACAGTTTGATGCATTACCAGTTCAGCACATGCTGATGCAACTAATTAAACAAAAGTAAACTCATATGAAGTTTCATTATTATTATAATTGATTTGTAACGGAGTAATGCCACCTTATCTGTTACTTTGTTGACAAATTAAGTTAAATATTTCTTATTTTTATTGCATTCCTTACAGATAATTTCTCACTTGCAAAAAAGAAATTCACTTTTTTTTCTTTTCTTTTTGGTCTTCTGCATAGAGAAATATTGTAAATTAATGCATTTAGGATTTGCTTTGTTTCTGTTTTGGTTAAATGTTTAATTGAAAAAGAATAATTTATAATGCCTAATTGCCTTTTCCAAGATCAATTATACGAAATTAATACTGGGCACAGACAGGAAATTCACTGCAGTACTGCCAGACTGGGTCACTTGATTCAAACAGTGCCTAGAAGCACATCTGGATGGGGAGAGGAGGATTATACTAATAAGCAGGGGAGGAAAGGAATGTAATAGTATGCAAGAAAGGGCAGGAGTATGCTAATAAGCAGAGGAGGGAAGGAGTATGCTAATATGTAAGGAAGGGGAGTACTTTGCTAATAAACAAGAAATGGGAGGATAAACTAATATGCATAGAAGGAGAAAAGTATGCAAATTTTCGAGGAAAGGAGACATGGTGAGAGTTACAAGCTTTATGTCAGCCACAGGGGTCAACATCACCAATGGCAAATGGGTTAATTAAGTCAAAAAAGATTAGTCACCAATGTGTGTAGGTAGGAGAGTAAAACAGTAACTTTACAGATCTAGAGTCTGCCTGATTTTTTCTACTTCCAGTCATGAATATTCAAGACTTAGATTACCCGGAAATCTGCAGAAAGCATATGATGAGTCAATGTGGCCATAGATGTGGTGAGTCTAAAGACAGTGACAGGGAAACCTGAAATTCAGCCAGTGATTGCACTTTCTTTCAGGTTTGCTTGAAAATTGGATTAAAAAGAGAAATGAAGAGATGGGTACTCAATAAACACTAGATGAATGATTCATGGATTTAAATTTTTACATTTGTTTCAATTACTTAAGAAGGAGAAAGAAGATCATTGCCTTATTTTCTTCCATGTGAAAAAACATGTAATGTAACCAGGATGAATTCCAGTCACTTTAGAAAAGAGCAAATGTACCAGCAACTGGGGGTAATTTTCCATTTGACATCTAGATCAGGAAGATACAATATTCTGAAGGAAATCAAGGGAAGACTTTATCTAAAGGGAATTAGGACTGCCCCACCTGAGGATCCATTCCATCATCAGCCACCAAACCCAGACACTATTGCACACGCCAGAAAGATTCTGCTGAAGGGACCCTGATATAGATGCCTCTTGTGAGGCTATGCCAGTGCCTGACAAACACAGAAGTGGATGCTCACAGTCATCTATTGAATGGAACATAGGGCCCCCAATGGAGGAACTAGAGAAAGTACCCAAGGAGCTGAAGGGGGCTGCAACCCTATAGGTGGAACAACAATATGAACTAACCAGTACCCCCAGAGCTTGTGTCTCTAGCTGCATATGTAGCAGAAGATGGNATATTCAGCCATCATTGGGAAAGGAGGCCCCTTGGTCTTGCAAACTTTATATGCCCCATAGAGGGGAACGCCAGGGCCAAGAAGTGGGAGTGGGTGGGTAGGGGAGCAGGGCAGGCGGAGGGTATAGGGGACTTTCGGGATAGCATTTGAAATGTAAATGAAGAAAATATCTAATAAAATAATTTAAATAAAAGAATTAGGAACTGTTTTAGAGGAACAGTTCAAGAAATGGCCTGCTTTTAACTGCTTTATGTAAAGATAATATGCAAAGGAATTCACCTTGGTTCATTGGATTAATGGTTCAGTCTTACTGAGCTGCAATATAAGTCTTAGACAGGAGATACATCAGAGCGTGGCAAGGTTCTCCTCATAAGCATGACAGCCCCAGTTAAGTTCTGTAGCATCCACATGCACACCAGGGCACAGAGGACCATGTATAATCCCAGTGAAAAGAATTTTGAGACAGAATTCCAAGAGCAAGATGGCTAGCAAGAATAGCTAAATGAATGGGCTGATTGCTCTAAATGGATGAGGTCTGTGGACAATACCTCAGTAAACAAGAGTGTACTAAGAAAAATATCTACATACACACACAGGATCACATGATCATGCAAAACACCCTTTTACATAAGTACATGCTCCCACACATCAAGCAGATACACGTGCATACAGACCATGCAACGTACATACCACTCCACACATAGATACACAAGCCAAAATAAAAGTATCCCACTTGCTTTACATTGTGGCTTTGCGGTATTGCCAATTTTCTTAGTGGGAACTCTGTGGGGATGATGGCTTTAAATTGTCTGTATTTGATGACTTACTCCAGACATCTATTTGACTCTGATACAGTTTTTTCTATGAAATGTCTATACATGAATTTGTGTTTCATAAATGAGCTCTGTTTCTGTTTTTCACATTCAAAAAGTTCTACAAAAAGTCTGACTATGCCGATGTGTGTGTGTGTGTGTGTGTGTGTATTTCTCATTGTGTATGCCATTATGATTTTCTAAAAATCTATGAATCATTGAATATGATCTCTTGATATACAATTGAGGAGAGAGTTGGCAAGAGAGAGAGAGAGAGAGAGAGAGAGAGAGAGAGAGAGAGAGAGAGAGAGAGAGAGACTATACTAAGATCACAATGCTGTCTAGGCTGTACATAGACTTACTGTCCTTGGAATTATAAGAGGAGGAAATACAAGTGCATAGTCCCACACCATAATGGTATCTGTGAAATTTAGATATGCCATGTAAGGTATTGGTGGAAGGATCAATAAGATGGAGCTGTTCTCTGCACTGTTATGAATAATGCTTCTAAATCCAAATGTTACCAATGTGGGGCAATATTTCTAATATGTTTGATGGAATAATGGTCTTATCACTTCTTTGTTTAAAAAAGATTTAATATTGCTTAAGGAGTTAAATGTCTAGTTGACAAAACATAGTGTTTCAATGGTTCAAGTTCTCAGAAATGTGAAATATATTACCCCTTCTTCTGTGTGTATGCTTGTGTGTGTCTATACATACACATATGTGTATGTGTGTTAGGAATTTTTATGGAAGAATTTCATATTATGCTAAGTAGATTGAGTGATGATTTCTCTCATTCGTAAAAGTGCCATACAGTTGAGCAGAGTCTAGTTAAAGACAAACTATTACCAAAGGAAGAAGGGTTATTTATGCCTCCTACATGAGCTAGAATATCCATGTTTTCTGGCTTTTAGATATTGATATTCATGAGTATTGATTCTGGAAATTTTTTGGCCCTCAGACAACTTAGTGACTTAGGTGGCTATGTGTCACTGGATGCCTTGGATCTTCAGCGTGCAGGAAATGGGTTTCAGGACCTCTTTGCTCCCATATCCATATCAGACAATGGTTCTCACAAATGACTTCTTGTAAAAAATTCTGCATAACTTGTTTTGTTTGTTTTCTAGGGAAACATTTACTGAGATTATAAGACAAACAGTAAAATTTCTAATCTCAAACTTTTTCTGGCACACAGTACTTGATTACTTCATAGGTAGATTCCTTTTCATGAGTAAGTACTTGATGATATATAGATAGTTAGATAGTTAGATAGATAGATAGATAGATAGATAGATAGATAGATAGATAGATAGATAGATAGATAGATGATAGATAAGGGTGAAACTTGTGTGAGTTATTACTTGAAGACATCATACTAAGGCAAAGCACTTTTTCACTACTCCATGGGCACTAGGTCTTAAAGGGTTTAAAAGGAGATGTAGATCACCTTACATAGTCTAAATATAGCAAGTCAGGCCTATGTTGATGTCTCCCTTAAATACAATAAGGAGTGTAAACCAGGCTCTCTGCCAGCCTGCCTTTCAGAGCCTCAGCGTGAGAAGCTTATGTCATCACTCAGCACTGCCTGTGCATTTCCACTATTGCTAAGATTTGTGTAGTTTCATATGAGAAACATGCACCCTTTAAAAGGGCCGTCTATACAGCATTGCTCTCTGCCATTCTCTCTATCTGACTGTCTGTTTATTTCTCTCTCTTATATCCCCACTCAGAGAAGGCCTGTTACTCCTTTCATCACTCTTTTCCCAGTAAACCCCTTGTGTTAGATCTGTTAAGGGCATGATCTATGTAGCATACGTTGACCTGGACCCACCAAGGGACCTTTTATTGTCTAATCCGGAGAAAATGATAGTATCTATATTTATCTAAAGTACTGTGGGTTACAAATCTTTTAGTTTTCACTTACTTTTTCAGAGTTTTGAATATTTTTATATTTATGATAAGGAACCCCTGGATAAGTTAAATCCATGTATACCTTAAACATAAGACCTCAGGGTTATATGTCTAAAATATATATACATACCCCTACACACACACACACACACACACACACACACACACACACACACA
>NC_034604.1:22834625-22846333 GCF_900095145.1 Mus pahari | reverse complement strand
AGAGAGAGAGAGAGAGAGAGAGAGAGAGAGAGAGAGAGAGAGAGAGAGATTGAGATTGAGAGATAGCTCACCTTGAATGAATGTTCCTGAGTTGTGACTCCATACTGTACCATGAACTCTGGTATGAGAATTTCTTATAGTGCCAGACTAGCTTTCAAAATGTAAACTTGGGAAGACTTAAGATTTAAGGTATTGGGGCTAGTGTTATTTGTCCTATAACTATCGAGTCTCTAAAATATATTCATGATCTCCTGGATATTTCATTTGATTGCTTAGGTAATTGTGGTACGTATAATTACTGCTGGTTCTGAGTTCAATTAACTATATCATTTCTCTATCTATGATGTCTTGACTGGGATTCTAAGGCTGTAATAATTAGCCACAAACAATAATGTCTAAATACCTTTGTGAAGTTTATTCTATTCTGGAAAATGCTAAGGCCCTATCCAAATCATTTTGTTGCAAAACAACACAAAACAAAAACAAAAAACAAAAGCATAAGACTTGAATCACTGTCTCTATAGAAGCAATGATTTGGATGATCTACATGCTTGTCATACGGATGATCTTTTGAGATAGTTTCCCAAACTATAACACTGTCTCTAATGTTTTGCTTTCATACACCCCCTTTCACCTCTCTAATATATCACACAAAGAGGGCAGAGTTAAGGAAGATATAACAAATGCCCTTTGAATGTGTGATTTTATGAAGGCATATCCTGGTGGGAGATGAGTTCTAACACAGAAAAATAAAGAGAAGAAGAATCGTTCATGGAGCGAATCAGAAGACATAGAGTAACCAAAATTTCACAAAGGAAACAAATAGTACAGGCATAACAAGGCTTCACCGTCAGGCTGTCAAGTATGGTGAAATCAGGGGTTCTAACTTATACATAGTCATCTTTCTCCCATCAGGTACGCATCTCTGGTACTGATGTGGGGCTCTACACGTTCACATACAGACACACTTGTCTGCAGTTCAAGTGGGTAAGGAAGAGGAAAGCAAACAACACAAATTGTTTATCTTATTCAAGCCAACACATCTGCTGCTAATGATCAGATCTTCTGCTTCCCATTTTCCTTTGAATGTTCTTACTCACTTCTAATGGGGTACTGTATGGCTGTTTTCCCCTGCATGTGGATTCTACAGAAAACGCAGCTTAGACTGAAAGCCTAGTGGAGGAAGAAATCATGCTTAATGATGTCTGGAAGATTCTCTATGCCCTGAAGAAATACTCAAGAGGCCAGGTCAAGAAACAGGTCAATGCTTGGCTCAGCATGGCTTTCGGTAATGGGTGTACTCTGTGGGGCACACTTTGTCCAACTGAAGAAGGAAATAGCTGACTTCCCAGGTGCAGCGACTAGATAAGGATAAACTACTCCTTTCTATCCACTTTATATGAAAACTTGAATTGGATGCAAAGTTTATAAAACACAATTTAGATTTCCTCTATGGTAATAAATGTGCTGTTGGGATAAATGTTTCTTTCCTGCAGAGTTTTATATCTCTGTTATTGTGGTTAGTAGGAGTATCTTAAATCACAATTTTTCATAGATGCTATTCACCATTTGGAATTGGTTGTATTGATTGCAAGTAATTATAATTGTATTTGTCAAGGTATGTCATCTGTATGTAAAATATGTGGAATTATATGACACTAGATCTAGAAAATGAAAGACGAAGCTATGTGCTATGTACTGTATGTATGTATATATGTATGTATGTACATATTACCTTTCTTAAAACACTGTCTGGCCATCAGGTAAACTATCTAACTGTCTATGTATCTATCTCTATTTATCTGTCATTATATATGTTCATACTTTATGATAAAGGGAGCATACGCATACACAAGGTGATAGCAAACAAATATCCATATGTAGTTCTAAATATGCTATATTGAGTTGACCCACCTTAACACTCTTAACACTTAAAGAGAGATATTATTTTTGTATTCATATTGCTATGGTGTGTGCTTTGTCACCTGAATGTATATCTGTATGTAGGTATACATTCATCACACAAACACACACACATACCCCATACACAGAGAAAGAGGGAGAGAGAGACACTGAGGCAGAGAGAAAGATACACACACACACACACACACACACACACACACACACACACACACAGAGGGTGGGAGAGAGAGATTCAAATTATCTAAGAGAACTAAACTTTAGTATTTTGAAAACATTTGCATGTTTTCAAAATAGCTGGCCAGTAGTACAGCTATTCTGTCTTATTTTGTACTTCGTTTATTTATTAACTCAACTGAATTAGTCAAAGTGATAATTTCCTACTGAAATACTAGACTTCCCTACTTTCTTTGTCAGCCCATTTTGGCCCTAATAAGGGGCTGCATCTCATTGTCACCTGTAGGAATTTTGGTTATTCATGCACATGGATGACAAGGTAAAGTTGGATGAATAAATGTGCTCTTGTATAAGGTTAGACTAAGCCTCTCTTCTTTCTGCCTTCCTCCTTTCTATGACTGCCTTTACATACATACATACATACATACATGCATACATACACACACACACGCAAACACATACACACACATTTGATAAAGAATTTCCATTTCGAATGGTACGTTCGCACACTGATACCAATTTTTAAATTAATTTAATAACTTTATTTATTTATTTATGTGTGTGTGTGTGTGTGTGTGTGTGTGTGTGTGCATATGTACTATTATTTAATTCCATGCTTGTGGAGATCAGAGGACAGCTTGGGGAGTTGATTCTTTCCTTCTACCAAGTGGATTCTGGGTTCTGAACTCAGGTTAACAGTCTTGGTGAAAAGATTTTACTCACTGAGCCATTATTTTGGCCCTGATGCTTATTTTCAAGATTTAGTCACTTTATTTTTTTCACAGTTCAAGTGTTTGTACTTCTCAGTCTAGTATATCTTTGACGTTTTTCAGAATATAGTGGTAAAATCCTAGGGCACTGACCTATAAAATGTGCTGAGTCACTCAAGTGAATTGGTCAAAGTGATAACTTCCTGCTGAAATACTAGACTTCCCAGCTTCTCTTGACAGCCCAGTTTGGCCCTGATAAGGGGCCATATCTCATTGTCACCTGTAGGAATTTTCATCATCTACTCACAATACCTCATAACAGCTTCTTTAAGAAGAGATCCAGTAAGTTCAGAACACAAAAGGGAAGTTCAGAGTGATTCCAACTTCCATTGCAGTAGTAATTAAGGGAAAAATCTGCCTTAGAAACTTGAGACTGGGATCACTATGAACTGGGAAAATTGATGAAGGATTACTCCGGGAACTAAGAAGTCAAAACAGACTAGAACTTGCATACCAGGGTATGGTAACAAACAACCCTGTGCCATCTCTCGGTCACAGAAAGAATACTTTTTACAAGTAGATTATGTCATGGCTCCAGGCTGGCTCATGTTTCTCCCATGCAACCTTGCTTTCATCCTCATTAAATTCTGTTGGTGCTTCTTTAAAGATCCCTGAACACTTGTCCGTTTCTAACATTTTTTTCTGCTGAATAACTTAATATTTTTTTTCTATTTCATTCATGTTTCTTTGGTTTTTTGTTTGTTTGTTTACATAAATTCACACTTCCTGTAAAATGCAAGTGAATTAAGCATATTAGTTTAGTTGAATGCAACCCATGTAGTGTTTATTTAAGCAATTCCAATCAAATGAATTAGGAAAGAATCCCAAGAAAATCTGGAAATAAAACTAAATCTACAGGAAACACTGAGTACCCCAAATGTAGAAGGAATGTGTGCTTGAGTGAGCCTATATGTGCAAATTAATAGAATTTTTCTACTGTATAAATGATTTATGTATGATTTGTTATGTTATATAGTAATAGATTTAGCCATTGAAAGATAGTTTACAATGGGTTTAGAAAAACAGAAGTTCAAGGGTCACGCACAGAATGTGATGTGGGACAAAAAAGGCAGGACTGAGTTGAACTAAGGAACATACTAGGCCTGGAACTGTTACTTTTAAGCAAGGCCCATTAGGGGAAAAAAAAATGGAAAGAAATTGTACTCTCTTTGCTAGCAAAGGGTTAAATAATACAAAATTTCTTTTTAACAAACAATAATTAAATTGTAAATAACTTAAAATAATTCCAGGGTCAGCAGTTCTTGAGTGCAAAATACATGCTCAAGTTTCATTTTTCCATAGAAACTATGACCCTCTGTGTTAGCCAATGGCATCAGAATGTGAGACAGAGCTCTGACTGCACAGCATGAGGTACCAGACCCCTTATGTTAGGAGTTAAAACCCAGCAGGAGCCAGGCTAGTATGCTTGCTAACCTTATTAAGAAAGCCTACTTACTCTTCTACAAAAGGAAACTTTTCAATTTAACTAAGTATTTCGATTATGTGGCTAGTTTCTTGACAGGTGGTACCCATTTCCTACATTTTGCATCTTCCTTGTTGTCATGACCTTTCCCCTCATTTTCTCATCACCAGTGTTCATTTTTACCACATACAGTCTTGCTGTAACCCAGCAATGATGGATTGCAAATTGGTAAAGTGGTCTAACATGGTTCCATATGCCAGTTTATCACACTGTGTTGCTTTGTTAGTATACATGACACATACCATAAATATGTCTAAAAAAAAATCTGTTTTTTAAACAAAAACCCTTTTAAAACGATTATATTTTTATTATTATTTTAAATATGTGCATGTGTCCAAGTGTAGGTTTGGGCATGTGGGTCTATGTCTACAGATAACAGAAGACTTGGAATTCCATGCCCTTCTGAGACACACAATGTATATGCCAGGAGGTGAACTTGAGTCAGCTACATTGTTATTCTAACCATTGAGCTATCTTTCCAGCTTTAAACCCCTTTTTATTTATTTATTTATTTATTTATTTATTTGGTTTTTCGAGACAGGGTTTCTCTGTGTAGCCTTGGCTGTCCTAGAACTCACTTTGTAGACCAGGCTGGCCTCGAACTCAGAAATCCGCCTGCCTCTGCCTCCCAAGTGCTGGGATTAAAGGCATGCGCCACCACGCCCGGCTTAAACCCCTTTTTAAATCCTGGTATTTATTCCAGCCTACGTAATAAGATAGAGTAGAATAGCTCTGGATTTGTCTCTGGTCTTTATAGAGTAAAGACACATGAATATAGAAGACTTCATGGCTGCTTTCAAATACTCCCAGAAAGCATGGCCTGTATTGTTTTTTGTACCAGGCACTTAGGGATTAAATTTCATTTCCCCTCAATATTATCTATATCAATATTTATAACTATATCATCAATTACAGGAAATAACTACAAGTTACATTTACTTACTAAAGTCTTTGGGTATAGACAACCTAGAAGCAAAGATTCTATTCTTACCTTAATGAAAAAAAAAAAAAATACCTTATGTACGCCCAAAGGAAGCACCTCAATATTAGTAAAATGCAGGATATTCACAACTTTCTTTATAATGTTGCCAACTTATCAAACCCCTGCTGTGCCCTAAGTGAGACAGCAATGGGACTACCACAAAGCAGAACAGAACAGTAAGGAGGCAGAAAATCTCCAAGCACTGCCTAGGAGAAGTGCCTAGTCCTAGAGTTGTACCTAGAGCAATGGTTTCTATAGCAAATCCCAGGACAGGTGTCATCAACATCACTGTGTCTTCTATCATCTGGAATGCCAATTTTGTGGCTGCATCTTTAACTAATTGAGTCACCGTATCTAGGGCTAGGTTCAGGAAACAGTGATTAAAAATACTAGGACATTCTGGCTCTAAACCTTCACCATTTGTTCTTTTACATTGAAGAGATAGCATAATTTTTTAGCATAATCCTGAAATATAAATCCAATGATTTGATTATTATCAACAAAAGAGAGAGATTAAAAGAGGGATATGTCTTATCTTAGTTCGTTAGTAAAAGTATGTAGACTGTATTGTTTTAAAGAAATTCTTCAGATCATTCTCAATCCATCACTCTTGGCACACATTTGACTCTACTGCTTCATGGGAATTCAGAGTGGTTAGCTAGAAAGATGAATGATTGATAATCTAGCCATAAGGAACTCTTATGGTTTGATATGTGTCAGATGTGCAGAGAGATTCTGACATCTCGAGACAGTAAAAATTAACCACAGCACAGTGGCAATGTTAATAGGCATACTTATGAGGGAAGAGGAAGGACTGAAGGCATTAGCACCATTAAGTAGTGGTTTTCCTCGGGTTCCCAGAAGATGGACAACTAAGCACAGGAGTACAAGGAGTTCTTATCAAGTCACTGCTGAATAGGGAAGGTGGTCTTTGAAAGACAGCAGTGAAGGCTGCAGAATTCGATTCTAAAGACAGCATTTGAGAACTAGAAAATGTAATGTTCAGGACAAAACCATTGACTTTGATAAGTTCTATTGACCAAGACTTTGTTTACCTTTTGGGATGGGTGGATATGAGCCCTTGTGCCAGCATCAGGACCTGAATTAGACCATAGCAACCCTGTAAAATGCAGCCAGTGATTATGGCAGGGATTTTCTGTGACCCAGGAGGTAGGGATGGTGGTGAATGAGAGATGATAACTCAAAAAAAAAAAAAAAAAAAAAAAAAGGCAGACCACAAAAGAGAAGGACATCAGGAGAGTTATCAGTCAGGATACCTGACATCTTTCTCTTTCAGATGTGAGCATAACACACACACACAGTCATACACATATATATTCATACCATGCAAATACATATACCACATGCCATATACTCATGTACATGCAACAAACTCTCATACACACTACACAAATGCACATAGAACACTCACACATAATACACACATACCATATACATACTTACTAAATACACATATAAATACACACACACCACAACACATACACCAAAATATACACAGATAGTAACACATTTAGACCACACATAAACACACACACACACACACAAAAAAAAAAACACAACACAACACATACATACCATAAATACCACACACACCTTGCCACTCATATCCTTATGCCATTCATACTTTGTAAGTCAATTCCCTCCTTTCTACCACAGTTAGAGTTCAAGTCTTCTTCCTCAGCTACGGCAGTTGGCAGTTATTTCTTATGTTGAAGTATTTGTATTTCAAGGGAACAATTGATACAGGAGGTAAACAGAGTACATGCATTTATTCAGCAGAAGCTAAGAAACTTCTCTTCATTTTGAGGGTTTTCTGATTTAATACACTGGGCAAGTGATGAACTCTTGCGTTCACAGATGCTTTCCGCAGAGCACGTATGCAGATGGGTTGTGGATTATTCTGGAAGATGGAGTAGAATTCAGGGGACTCTAACCTTGTCTTCACAGAGAAAGTGTGAGAACAGATGGGCAGAAATGCCAGGCTCCAGACCAACCCTACAGTCTGGTGGAACAGCATTTTTCTAGGTACACTAATTGATTCCTTGCTGGTTGTGGAGTGAACAGTCTAAACATCTCCTTTGCAGTGATCTTAACCTTGAGCCAAAGATAACAGAATTTCACAGTTTTCACTCTTATCACATGAGCAATGAAAAGAAGTGATAACATGCAAAAGACATGGGGTGTCAGTGAGAACTGAGGGAAAACAAATGCAAGGAGGGAAGAAACACACAGACTTTTCCCAAGCTCATCTGATTAGAGAAAAATATCTCGACGCATATTTCTCAATTGGAATATTCATTAATATCAATTAGAGTTAGTTTACTTTTCACTTTAGATGCACAGTTATCTGATAATCCATAAATATTGTTTTAATTGTAAATTTCCCCTCCTTATGTCCTATGGGTACCCTCTGTATAAGAGTGTATTTATACCCAATTATCTCCATGTTTATACACTGAGCTGCAGATTGTGAGAAAGAACAAATGGGCTATGTGTCAATTCTTGTGAAAAAGTGAAAATATTACCTTCCTTTCTTTGACCTTGCAGAGAAATTGGGACAAATTTAAGCAAAACTGAGGATGCCTTCCTCTCTCTCCTGGGCCTCCACATCATTGTGAGAAGGTCATTTTTGTTTATTTACTTCTGGAGATTTAACACGAGGCTGGTGAGATTCAAATGTTTATGCTCCCAGCAAAGGAACCTTTTTCATTGTTTGCCAATCTGTGTCAGATTTAATCTAGATCTGTAAACAGTACTGCATTTTCGATTCCAGTGCAATTTTCCTTAAATTTACCCTACAGAGAAGACATTTATTGTTATTGGGTTTTTTTCTTTCTTTCTTTCCTTTTATTCCCCCTCCCCCTTTTAGTAATCTGAGACTGAAAAAAAAAAAAAAAAAAAAAAAACTCTGAACCAATTGGTCAATCGATTAACAAATTAATTGCTAAATAATGAATTGTGTCCTGTCCACATAGTGACAGGGTGGCCGGAATAAAATATGTTTCTACAATACCTCTGCGAACACATGCCTAACAAAGAAACACTTGAATCTTGTAACTTGTTTACACAAATGTCTGGAAAACGAATAGAAAAACAGGAACTGAAGATATTTTATCAATCATACAAGATGAGCAGACACAGGCATTGCATTGAGAAATGAACAAGACTCGTTTTCTTTCAAATTAAGTTTTAATGTAGCAGAACTTTATATGATCCTTTATACATAAATAAATTCAAGAAGACAACGAAAATATTTTCCATTTCTAATTATGCCATTTACACTGAGCATAGTGGAAATGTACCCAAGAAAAAAATGGCATTAAATAGACCAAAAGAAATCAAGAGTGAGGGGTGATATCAAGAGAGAGGAAATGGCAGAACTGTGAAATGAAGGCTGTATTATAAGAACTACCCTTCACAGTTCTTCAAGTCTTGATTATTTATATCAAGTTTTTAATTAGGAATGATATGAGCAGTATCCAAACCCAAGGCTGTGGCTTGAAATCCTACTGAAAAAAAGATGAAATACATGAGAAACAGGACAGGGCTGTATATCTAAAGAAAGACATGCCGGGTTGTTCTTTACTGACAGTATTCACTTGATACCCCAAACTGCAGGTTGCCTCTCTTTAACCCACATGCTCTGTTTATTTTGGGAAAATGATGGTTTGAGAATTAGCTTGCAGATATAGGAAGTAAGACATTTTAAAATTTCCAATTCAGAGGCTTTCTTCGAAATGGGTTTTTAAGAAATACTTGTTTGCTAGCTAAAGTACTCAGAAATAACTTGACACACATTCACCTGTTCAGTACCTTTGATTCAGGTTTGTTTAATCATTTTTATTGGTGATCACATACCCAGTCCTGGGCTGTGTGCATGTAGGGAAAGAGGAGAGAGTGGGAATGTCTAAAAACATAATACAGTGAACCTTATGATCTATTCTGGGAGACAAGGAAAATAAATATAAAATAATGAGAAAATATCTGCTGGAATATTAGTCATGTTGTGATCTGATCTTGGTAGGGGGTGACTGTGATAGAATAGAAAGTGAACACATTTTGGAATTAAATAGGTTTATAATTATTTATTCAATCTTAGTAATTACGGTTCCAAGAGGACAAATAGAATATTTGCCAGTGTTTTATTTTAGTGCGTTTGAATGTATGGATTGTTAAAAAGAAAATGTTGAATTATCAATCCAGATTTAGGGGGATTGAAGTTTGTCTAGTGCAGCCTTGCCTTTCAAGTTTCTCTTTAAGGTTTTAAAAACTTCTAGGAGTTGGAAGGTAAATTCATACTTTTTACCATCTCTCAAGAAAAAGAAAGAATACTTGATGTTTGGGGCGAATGTAGTAAGAGACAAAATGAACAATAATGAATATTTGGTGAAGCTGATCAACACACTAAGAAAGAGTTCACAGTAAATATGGCAAATAAACT
Source organism: Mus pahari (assembly GCF_900095145.1). NCBI lineage: Eukaryota > Metazoa > Chordata > Mammalia > Rodentia > Muridae > Mus > Mus pahari. The sequence continues at coordinate 22,836,539 of NC_034604.1, read as the reverse complement.
AAGTTCAAAAAGATTACTTTTTTCTATTTTAAGAAACATATAAAGGTTTTTAAACATGCACATATGTTATAAATTTTAGAAAAAGGAGACAAGGACAAAAATAACTAATTTATTTGGCCACATGAATCACTTTAATTGTTGATTCTAAAGTTAAATTCACAATGTAGCAGAGGATGGCCTTGTCATGCATCAATGGAAGGAGATGTCCTTGGTCTTATAAAGGCTCAACTGATGCCCCAATATAGGGGAGTCAAGGGCAGAGAGGTGGGTGTGGGTGGGTGGGTGAGTAACACCCTCATAGAAACAGGGGGAGGGAGGATGCAATAGGGTGTTTCCATGACAGTGGGAAACCGGGAAAGGGGATAACACTTGAAATGTAAATAAAGAAAATATCCAATACAACAATAAAATAAAAAAAGGAACAACTTCACCTAGTGAAAACACATGTGGTTCTAAGACTTAGCTCTATCAAACTCGTGAAGAAAAAATATATAATCTTTGTACCTAATGGAATTCACAAAGTGCCATACTAAATGAAAAGACAGATATATTTGATCAAAAGCACCATTAAGATATCAACAGACAAGCCACTATACAGAACATGATATGATTAATAAAAAATCACAATTTTAGATTACATAAGAATCCAAACTCTCTTACATATCATAAAACCAACAGCACTGACAATTAAAAATAAGAACAGAGTTAAAATTTATAATTCACGAAGAAGCTAGGAGAATGAAAATAAAATAAAATCTCATTAACAGGGAACTGAGAGTTAAGTCAAAATTTGACACTCATATATCGTCATATATCATTTACAATTTAAAGGAATACTAATAGGAATTTCACTAAAAGTTGCAATAGAGAGATAGCTTGGTGGTTAAATGTGTTTACTACCCTTCCATAAGATCACATTCCTTTTCCAAGATTGCTTGATCATAACTGCTTGTAACTTCAGCTCTCTGGGATCCAATGCCCTCTTCTAGCATCCAAGCCCACTTTTCTACACATATACGTGACTAAATTTAAAAGTAAATGGCATTTGAAATATTAGCAAGCATTTATCTCAACTCTTTGCAGCACAAACAAAATATATATATATATAAATTGGTACAGATCCTTGAGGAAACTGTCGATTTCATCTGTAAAAGATGGATAAATGCTTGCTCTGTAACCTAACAATACAATGGATAAAGCTTAATGCTGAAGAAATTTGTGAATATCTACACCAAAGTTTGGAATACCATAACCATTTGAGTTGAAATACAGGAAAATGTCCAAGCATCAATTGATAGACTGATTAAATGGAATGTGTAAGAAAGAGTGGAATAGCAGGACATACAAACTGCAAACAGACTGCAGTTACAATAGGAAACAGGTGATGAATGTGATAAGCAATACCGTGGTGTCCACACTAGACACAAAACAGAAAATGCTGATGCATCTTGGCAACATCCACTGATAAAAACTTGCAGAGGAACATTTCAAGGCTCTGAAAACTGAACACTTTGGAGGACTGAGTACTCTGTGTCTTGTTTGTTTGTTTTGGTTTGGTTTTATTTTTATAGTAACTAGATTATGCACTACCTTTGTTCATATTAAAGCATATAAATCAGATTTTGATAAAAATTCATTGCTCTGTTTTTCTTGCAGACAATGTATACATTTTAAAGTGATAATTTCTGTATGAGAGGTTCTTTATATCTCTTTCATATCAAATCAAGATAAATCTCCTCCTTAAACTTACTTAGAAATATCACAGAAGTTGCCTAAACAAAGTGAACAATTGTATGTTATAAATGGAATCTGTGAGAACATGGAGACCTGCACGGTCCCTAAAGGACTGCCCACACTCCTCCATTGTTGGTGGGACTGTAAGCTTGTAAAACCACGCTGGAAATCAGTCTGGCA
>NC_034604.1:22827580-22834060 GCF_900095145.1 Mus pahari | reverse complement strand
CAGACACTATTGCATACACCAGCAAGATTTTGCTGAAAGGACCCTGATATAGCTGTCTCTTGTGAGGCTATGCCAGTGCCTGGCAAACACAGAAGTGTATGCTCACAGTCAGCTATTGGATGGAACACAGGGCCCCCAATAGAGGAGCTAGAGAAAGTACCCAAGGAGCTGAAGGGGAATACAACCGTATAGGTGAAGCAACAATATGAACTAACCAGCACCCCCAGAGCTTGTGTCTCTAAACGCATAGGTAGCAGAAGATGGCCTAGTCAGCCATCATTGGGAGGAGAGGCCCCTTGGTCTTGCAAACTTTATAAGCCCCAGTACAGGGGAACACCAGGGACAAGAAGGGGTAGTGGGTGGTTAGGGGGGAGGGTATAGGGGACTTTGGGGATAGCATTTAAAATGTAAATCATGTAAATACCTAATAAAAATTGGAAAAAAAAAGAAATGGAATCTGCATATATAAAAAATTCTCTGCACTTTTTTTTTTTAAAAAAATGAAAGAAATCAGAGATTAGGTGAGGTAGATGCTTAAAAGAGGCATCAGATCATCATTTCCAACGCCTCTATCCAATTTTAAATTTTAGTTTTCCATTGAGGCCTCAAGGATTGCTCTCTGGGTAAGAGTAATAGCTGTTCTTTCAGAGGATACAAGAGCAATCCCCAGCACCCACTTTGCATGACTAACAACCATCTGTAACTTCACCCTTAGGGAACACAACATCTCTTGGCTTCTTCAAGCACCAAAATACATATGCAATATACTCATGTAAACATACACACATGTATAAAAATAAAAAAAAATCTTCAAAAATTATGTAACTCAGTTTATCATATGTGTGAGTGAACTTCCATCATGAACAGGAAAGCAGAGTTCTGTCTTGGGGACAAATGTGTCTGAAGGGATCATTATGTTTTACTAGAAAATAATTTTTCTGAGAATGACAAGATGCTATCTTCTAGCAGTTCATTTAGAGGAGTCTCAAAGGAAGAGGTTTGTCCTGTGATTCTAGCTTAGAAAGTGAGGCAGGAAAGATCCCTGATCACACCACATCAGGAAAGACTTAAATTCCATTTAAAAGTCATTCAGTATCTAATCTTTCTGTGTCTCCATTTTTCTAAGGGACCAGTTGATTATATGTTGTCTAAATGCATTAGCTTATAGCTCTCTGTGTGGCTTTATTTGGCTCTTATAATCTACATTCTGCACATCAAACAAAGTAATTGTTCAAAATCCAAACTAGGGTTAATTTTCTTCTCTGAGATGCCCAAAGATCAGATGGAATGCCCTTGCTCAAGCAATGCCAACAGCTTCTACCCCATTTTTTCTCTCACCAGGACAGTGTGATCTTTGTGAACGTAAGTTGAGTATATACTTGCCTTGTTCCATCTCTCTTCGAGGTGTTCTTCTCCATATCTAGAACTATCAGGACTCTACAATTATTAAACACTTCATTTATTGAGGCAAACAACCTGACTTCTCCATGTTAAAAAAAAAAAAAAGTGACATGAGTCTTTTTTTATATGTTTTTTATCCTTCTTATATTTTCCATACACCTTTACCTACATGCTTTCTACTCTGTTAATAAAATGACTTCTAGCAAAATGATTTATAATAGTCACATATAAGGAAAAGGAAGTACGACAATGTCATAAGGAAACATATTATTAGCTACTTTCTTACTTAGGTTTCCTAGTGGTGTGCTGAAATATCATGACCAAAAGGAGCTTGAGGAGGCAAGGGTTTGACTTACATATCCTGAATCACCATCCACCAAGGAAAGTCAAGGCGGGAACTCTAAGCAGATGGGAATCTGGAGGTAGGAGCTGAGGCAAAAGTCATGGAGGATTATTGTTTATTTTATTGCTAATATGGATTTCTCAGCCAACTATTTTCATTGTAGAGAGGGCCACCTTCACAGGAATCTCACTATCCACATTGGTCTGGACCATCACAGATCAATAATTAAGAAAACAACCTGATGTCTTATCTTTCTTAGTCATTTTCTCAAAGGACATTCTCTCTGCTCAGATTATTATAGCTGTGTCAAGTTGATTTAAAGCTAGCATGCCAGATTGTCTACCTTAAAACACCTCCAATGTAAGTGGTATGTAAATAATTATGTATTGTTTAAGTTGAAGATGGTCCCTTCAAAAGCTAGAGACAATTTAACAAAAACCCAAACACAGGCATGAGATGGTTTCTTTTGACTTGTTTGTCAGGGTTCTCCAAAAGATGCTCCAAAAGATGCTCCAAACATTATATAGCCTATTGATATTGCTCTTCGTTGTATCCCAGGTGTAGAAGGTAAGTGTCTATTGCTGAAGAAACTTTGGACCTCAACTATATAATAATGAGGACACAGAGGATACTCATCCAAATGCTTCTTCCCTAAAGAATTCATGATACCAGATAGTGTTATGAGAGAACCAACAGTCTTATCCAGCTATGATGCCAAGAAAGCACAAGAAAAGAATAGGGTAGAATGGGATAACCCTAAGGGTACAGGATTAGCACACATGATGGTAACTAACTGTTCTCAATTGGATGGAAGGCTCCCTCAACAGGAGTAAAGCCATGCCTAGTACTGGAAATCTAGATAAATATGCAATGCTAGTGAATGTATAAAAACTGGAGAAGAATCTATAATTCCCTACATTATAAAATCTGTATAATAACTAACTACATTCTAAATATTTGTCACTATACCCACAGATTAATGTAGTACTCATTCATCATTATGGAAATTTCTCCTTGCAATGAACCGAGACCATTATACAAAACTATAACCAATCAAAATGCAGAGTTGCTTACATATCCCAAACAAACCAACATTCAAGACTCAGAGATCATGTGGAGAATAGAAAAGAGGCAATCTAAGAGCCAAAGGAGCAGGGAGTTTACTGCGATTGTCTTCTAGTCATTCATAATGTTATGGACATGATCACCTACATGTGAGCTGAGCAATGACAGCAATAACTAATGTGCAAGTAGAAAACCCTGAGATATCAACCCTACACAAAGATTTACACACGAGTAGGAAGTGCTCAGAGTTGGAGAAATACTGTTCCTAGGGAAGAGTACATCAAATAGTTGTCCAATATCTGATGGCCTTGAAATAAAACAAACAATAACATTTTAAAAGCTGAACACTTTGGTTGTACTTATGTATTTAGGAATAGGAATACATGTGTCATGATAATGCACACAGACCTACACACATGTGCATATTCAACAATTAAAGTGAAAGAGGCCAATAACTTGAAAGAAAAAGGTATAAGGGTGGTACATTAAAGGATCTGAAAGGAGGATGATGAAGGGAAAATGTAGGAAATGATGGAAGTTATGTAATTATATTAAAATTTTCAGAATATTTAAAAATGAATAGTTGTCCAAAATACAAATGGTTACCAAAAAGAAAAAGTGAAGAAAAAATGAAAAATAAGAATATAAGCCTCAAATACTGAAAAGAGAAATTACAAAACTATACTGCTTCTCTGTTTTGAAGGGAGGGCCATCACAGGTGAAGATCACTACAGAAAAATACATGCAATCAATACGCAGATTGTTGGAACTTAGTCCAAGGGGATATGTCCACAAAACACTCCTATATCTAAGGTTTGGAGAACATTACCGATAAGGACATAGAAATATTGTAAGAGACAAAGAACCAGAGACTTTCCTGTGAGATTGTGTCTCAGTAACATCAGAATCTCTACCTATAAAGCCTTACCAACATAACTGCCAAACATGAGCTGAAACAGAAAGACAAGAATGAAACAAAACTGAAACGGGAAAGCAACACACAAGATTCTAGGCAACTGAGGAGGTGGAAGCATGAGGTGTGGTCTTCACAACTGAAAAGTCATGCCAGTTGTCCAGTGCTAAGGGAGCAGCCCTGAAAACATCATGCAGATAAGTAACATTGTATGGTTCAGGAGGTTATAATTATGAATGTGTGTGTGTGTGTGTGTGTGTGTGTGTGTGTGTGTGTGTGTGCGTGTGTGTGTGTGTGGTGTGTTTGTTTTTGGTATATGTGTGTGTGCGTGCATGAGCATATAATATATGTCTATGTAAAGTATATAAAAATACATATAGGCATGCAGTAAGAATTATTGATTAAAGAAGCCATGAATTTGAAAGAAAGTGATGAATGGAATATGACAATCTGTAGACTTGAAGGAGAAAGAGGGAGGAAAAAATATTAAAGTTAAGATATAATCTCAAAACAGGGCATTTCCAACATGGAAAAAAACAAAAATCAAAAAACAAAAATCAAACCTAAACTCATGTATATAGTCCTCATCATAATCAGGTTTCTTGAAACTAATCCTGATGGAAAGACACAATTTAAAAAATTTTAAAAGCAGTTTTTTTTGTTTTGTTTTTTGTTTTAATTTAGGTGACACTCAAAACCAAATAAACACATTGTAAAAGTAATTTTTTTCAAAAAATTAGTTATTTAATTTATTTACATTTCAAAAGTTATTCCCCTTCTTGGTTTCCACTCCAAAAACCACCTCTCCCACCCCACCCCTTCTTCTATAAGGGTGCTAACCACCCATTCCAGCCTCACTGCCCCAGCATTTCTCTACACTGGAGCATTAAGCCTTCACAGGACCAAGGGCCTCTTCTACCATTGATGCCAGATATGGCCATTCTCTCCTACATATGCAGCTGAAGTAATGGGTCCCTCCATTTGTATTCTTTAAATTTTTTTATTGGTTAATTTATTTATTTACATTTCAAATGTTATCACCCTTCCCAGATTCCCCTCCACAAGTCCATATCCCCTACTTCCTCCCCTGCCTCCATGATGATACTCCCCCCTGCCCACAAACTCCTGCCTCAGCAACCTAATATTCCCCTTTCCTGGGTCATCAGGCCTCCACAGGACCAAGAGGATCCCTTCCCAGTGATGCCTGATAAGGCAATCCTCTGCTACATATTCTGCTGGAGCCATGTGTATGCCCTGTGTACTCTTTGGTTGGAGGTTTATTCCCTGGGTGCTTTGGGAGGTCTGGTTGGTTGATATTGCTCTTCTTCCTATGGGGTTTCAAACCCCTTCACCTCCTTCAGTACTTTCCCCAACTTCTCTATTGTGGTCCCCATGCTCAATCCAATGGTTGGCTTTGAGCATCCACATCTGTTTTGGTCATTCTCTGGAGGAGTTTCTCAGGAGACATCCATATCAGCCGCCTGTCAGCAAGAAATTCATGGCATCAGCAATAGTGTCTAGGTTTGGTATCTGCATATTGGATGGATCTCTAGTTAGAGGAGTCTCTGTGTGGGGTTTTCTTCAGTTACTCTTCTACTCTTTGTCCTGTATTTCCTTTAGACAGGAACAATTCAGGGTTAAAATTTTGAGAAGGGTGGGTGGACCTATCCCTCAACCTGGCACTATGCCTAACCTCTGTATATGGTCTCTACAAGTTCTGTTTGCCCTTTGTTGGGATTTTCAGCAAATGTCATCCCTGTTTGGTACTGGAAGCATCTTGCTTTTCAGGAGTCTGGGACTTTCTGTTGGCTAACCCCAGTTTCCCATCCCCCATTGCTACACACCTCTGCTCAATTACCTGACCTTCTAAACATATCCCTGTCTCCTTCCACACCTGTTCCTGCTCTTTTTTTTTCCTTGCCCCCTCCTCCAATTCTCCCTGTTCCCTCCAATCCTGTACCTCAAAATATAATTTTGTTCCCTCTTCCAATTAGGACTGAAGAATCTACCCTTTGATCTTCCTTCGTCTTGAACTTAATGTATTCTGTAACTTGTATCATGGGTTGGGTATCATGTGTGCTCTTTTGTGAATGTGTTACCTCAAGCAGGATGACATCTTCTAGTTCAATCCATTTGCCTAAGAATTTCAGGAAGTCACTGTTTTAAATAGCTTAGTAGTACTCCATTGCATAATGTACTACATTTTTTGTATCCATTCCTCTGTTAAGAGACATGTGGGTTGTTTCCAGCTTCTGGNTATTATAAATAAGGCTGCTATGAAAATAGTGGAGCATGTGTCCTTATTACAAGTTGGAAAATCTTTTGGGTATATGCCCAGGAGTGGTATAATTGGGTCCTCAGGTAGTGCTATGTCAAATTTTCTGAGGAGCCACCAGACTGATTTCCAGAGTGGTTAAACCAGCTTACAATCCCACTAGCAATAGAGGAGTGTTCCTCTTTCTCCACATCCTTGCCAGCATCTGCTGTCACCTGAATTTTTAATCTTAGCCATTCTGACTAGTGTGAGGTGAAACCTCAGGGTTGATTAGATATTCATTTCCCTCATGACTAAGGACCTTGAACATTTCTTGTTTTATTATTATTTCTTATATATTTTCTTCATTTATACTTCAAATGAAATCCCCTTTCCTAGTTTTCTCTCCTTTGAGTGGAGGAAGGCTATTGATTTGTTTGAATTAATTTTATATCCAACCATTTTGCTGAAGTTGTTTATCAGGTTTAGGAGTTCTCTGGTGGA
>NC_034604.1:22802374-22823620 GCF_900095145.1 Mus pahari | reverse complement strand
TTGATCTTCCTTCTTCTTCATTTTCTTGTGTTTTCCAAATTGTATCTTGGGTATTCTAAATTTCGGGGCTAATATCCACTTATCAGTGAGTGCATATCAAGTGAGTTCTTTTGTGATTGGGTTACCTTACTCAGGATGATATCCTCCAGATCCATCCAGATGGCCTATTCAGCCATCATTGTGAAGAGAGGCCCCTTGATCTTGCAAACTTTATATGCCCCAGTACAGGGGAATGTCAGGGCCAAGAAGTGGGAATGGGTGGGTAGGGGAACAGGGCAGGGGAAGGGTATAGGGGACTTTCATGATAGCATTTGAAATGTAAATGAAGAAAATATGTAATAAAAAATTGAAAAAAAAAAGAAGTCAGGCATAATTCTGATGGGTTTGCCATTATATGTTACTTAATCTTTTAATTTTCTTTTGTTGTTTTATGCATTTGTTGTTTTGATTATTATGTGACAGGAGGAATTTCTTTTCTAATACAATCTATTGGGAGTTCTGTATGATTCTTGTATATTTGTGGTCATATTTTCTTTAGGTTAGGGAAGTTTTCTTCTATAATTTTGTTGAAGATGTTTACTGGTCCTTTCTGTTGGGAATCTTCACTCTCTTCTATGACTATTATCCTTAGGTTTTATGTTTCACAGTGTCCTGTATTTCTCGGATGTTTTGGGTCAGAAGCTTTTTACATTTTGCATTTTCTTTTATTGTTCTGTCAATGTTTTCTATGATATCTTCTACACCTGAGATTCTCTCTTCTATCCCTTGTGTTCTGTTGGTGCTGTTTGGATCTATGACTCCTGATCTCTTTCCTAGGTTATCTATTTCCAGAATTGTCTCCCTTTGTGATTTATTTATTGTTCCTATTTCCGTTTTTAGATCATGGATGGTTTTGTTCAATTCCTTCACCTGTTTTGTTATGTTTTCCTGTATTTCTTTAAGATACTTATGTGTTTCCTCTTTAAGGGCTTTAAAGTATTGACTAACTATGACTAGTATTTGTCAATGATTATAACTAAAATATCTGTGTGTGTGTGTGTGTGTGTGTGTATGTGTGTGTGTGTAGTGGTAGTATAAGTGGTAGTAGTAGTAATAGTCTTAGTACTAGTTGGAGGAGAAGGAGGAGGAGGAGGAGGAGAGGAGGAGGAGGAGGAGAAAGACGAAGAAGAGGAAGAGTAGCAATAGTAGTAGTAGTAGCAACATCACATCACCTGAATTATTAAATTGTCTTCACAATATTTTTACATTTCCTTGTGATACAAACTGTCAGTCTAACCCTGTTTAGGGGAAATCCAGTGTGGTGACAAAAGCTTTTTTTTTTTTTTTCCTTGAATTTCACTCTTGTCAGCAGAACTGTCGTGATGTAATGGCTTAGCACTTAAGAATGCTTGCTGCTCAATTATGAAGACCTTTGAGGAGTGGAGTTAAGGTCCTAGCAACCACATTATAGGACAAGCATTTGGTGCATGCCTATAGTCCCAAATCTAAATTGGATAGTGGAATGGAAACATGAAACTTCCTGGGGATTTTTGTCCTGGAAAAGGAGAAATCAAGATTCAGAGAAAGACTCTGGCTCAAAAGAAAAGATGCAGTAACAGAAGAAAAAACTGGGTACCCTTTGTGTGAATGTGTGTGCACACATATAGGTGTTCCTCCACAAACATATGCCCATACATTCTCACAAACCTACATATATATATAGGAATGAATTAAATACTTAAAAACAATAAAACATATGCCCATCCATTTTTCACATAAGAATAAATTAAATAATAAATATTTTCTAGAAAAAAAGAATAAACACATAAAAAAAACCCCTAAAGTAACACCACTTTCAGAGCCACATTATTATTATAAAATTTTAGATCACTCTCAAGGTGTTTATTCAGACCTACTTCCTGATGAAGTATTGAAAGTATTCTTTTGTCTGAAATTTGAACATTCAATAAACTTATGGTGCATATGGAAATTTTCAACTCAGTACTAAGTATTTTTGTCTCCAATATTGCATGGTTAATTGTACTGATATCAATAACACAGTACAGCACATAGATTTCAATTATATTCTTGAAGAAACTGTTATCAATTAATTTAATATTAACATATCAAGACATCTGAGATAGATTTATTCAGTGAACTTTCTTTTGGCCAGTTTCTTGCTGTATCTTCTGGCCTTATCCAATCAACGTCTGGTGAAAAGCAACGAGAATCATGGTAAAATGATGTCTAGGAACAGGAGACCAAACACATGGCAGGAAGCTATTTGTAGGTTAAAAAGCTAAGAGAATTCATCATGCATGCCTCTTAAGGGCTTTTTCTTGGAAAGTAAAAAAAAAAAAAAAAAAAAAAAAATTCCATTTAGAACTCTGCACTATGTCCCAGACCTTGAAAGACATGACTAATTCTACTCTACAAAACTGAATACTAATATTTCCACATAGAAAACGTTTGGGAAGAGATCATACCCCAATCCACAGTGCAGCATCTTGAGGAGCAAGGCTTGTTTGGAGATTGAGACACATGTAACCTTTGACTAAATCTTTGTCAGAGCAAGGTTATTCTGATCCTCTATCTTCTCTCATTTACCTTATTTCTCTTGAGTCTTACGTATGCCATAAGATGCCCAACATCAAAAATCTTGGTAATAACACCATCTGCAGCACACACTGAATCAGATCCCCTGGAAGTGTCCTGAACACTGGATTATACTCCCTCAGACACCTAAGTTCTTGACTCTGATGCTGTTCATTTCATAATAGTGCTCTACTCTTTCCGGAGTTGAGGCTCAGTTGACTTTTCTAAGGATGTTCCTCAGGGTCCTGTGTTCTCTGTTCTTTGAAGATCATGGTAGAAAAAATATGTTTGTTCCCTGCATTTTGAATTTGTTGTTTACTTACTTCATCTCTGCCTGTGTGACTCCTGCTGCTATCTGTAAGGGGCTTTCTTCTTCCCCATATTTAAAATTTCTTTGTATGACTTAGAGAGCCATGCAAAACTTCTGTGTTGAAATTCAAAACCTTACCAAGCTGATCTCATTTTAAAATAAGACCAAATCTCTAGTTAGCCAGTTTTATTCAAAACTTTCTTTTTCATATGTTTATTTACTTATATGAACAATATTTTTTCCTTTGGATATTTTATACCTGCAAGAGAGATTTTACAGTGTTAATGAAAAAGAGGTATGAATAAGTCTTGTATTTGCATATCACTTCTCAGCTGAAAATCCTTTTGCAAACATTATTCCTCATAGTAAAGGTCTGTTAAGGATATTAGGAAAATTGTATACATAGACATCTCCCTCAGCATATACATAGAGACAGGTAGATATGTAAGCAATTGTGCACATGCATTTGCACATGCATACACACACACATATATACACACACACACACACAGAGAGAGAGAGAGAGAGAGAGAGAGAGAGAGAGAGCAGTTGAGATTTCAAAGATAAAGTACCCTGACAAAACCATGTAAGTTATTAAATAACATATATACTCATGTTCATGCAAAGTCATACATCTCATAGTAAGTCTTATTTATCATGTAATCTATACCCAACATAACCCGATGTAGACTGTTATTTCTTACTGGTTTCATTGTAAATGGAACGCAATCAACCTAGAAAATTTGCCAAGTAGCACAGTGACAATGAATGCTTGTAGTAATAGATTTGAATGGTTGTTCTAAACATCAACTCACAGTGTCTTGTATGATTCCAGATAGCATTCTTACCCATTTCCAGTAGAATTCCTACATGAGTTTGTTTTATTATACTCTGTGGTTAGCATATCATAATGTTCCTATATTTGTTTTCAGAACTGAAGCAAAAGAGTGGGTTCTATCTATCATATTCCTTGACCAAGAATTTAGTACTAGAAGCTTAATTAGGGTGAGTGTCAGGATCAAGTAAAATGTCATGTAAATATTAGCCCTGGAGATAAGAGAAGAATCATAATAAATTTTACTACAAATATTCATAATTAGAAGCTAGGAAAATTTCAAGATGGGTAGAGGAAGAAGAGGAAAACAGGTCATTTTTCTCACAGATATCTGATCACATCTATCTGCATGTTAATTTTTATCAATGGGACATGTAATTTACATATATTTTATTCTGTTTCTTTCCTATTCCTTCCTTTTGTTTTCTTTTACTGTGCTGCACAAGTTAGCCACAGACTTTCTATATTCCTGCCTTACAATACAGGTGTTAGAAATAGAGGCAAATACCATGTCACCTACCTAGCTTTACAATGGTTATTTTAAATATATTCACAAAAACATAGTCTAGGAATACACAAGAACTATCATACTTCTTTGTTTTCCCAAATATTTCTGAAGACAGGGTTCCAGTAAATAAACTTGGTATTGGTCCTATTTATGGATTCATGACCAATTTAGAAAGCAGGGCTGAATCTCTGTCCATACAGATTACTTTGCAGGGAACAGCCAAGCAGTTCTTCAGGGATACTATTTAGAAATTAGAATATTATATGCACTTTTGTTCTCAGCATATCAAAAACCATTAAAAATGCAATACATCTGCATATATTGAAATGGCTACTAAAATATTCTATATTGCTAAAGAAAAAATAGACCATAGTCACAAATACAGACAAATGTGTTTGGTTATCGTGTAAAATTTCCTAGAAGAATCGTAAATATACTTATTATAGAATGAATCTAAATAATGTGAGTTAAAGTTCAAAACTGCATATTTTAACTACTGCAGAGTTTTATTTAAATTCCTTCTCTGTTTGTATGGAGTCACTGCATCAATTCATATATACAAAAATAATATTATTTTTGTATCATTTCTTAGAGGCTACCATAAGAATAGGAGGGAAGAAGTAGGGCCATAAAAACTGTTTGACAAGGTCTTTTAAATTATGTAAACCTTGTTTTATATAATAGTGTCAGTGAACAAATAATCAGTGGGTGAGGAAGATTAGTGGCTGTAATTATTTTAATGTTTCCTATCAAACTTTATTTTTGCTGTTTGTGACCATTATGTGATGAAATATCAACATGAAGGAGATGGCACAGTGTGGAAATGATGGTTAACTGTCAGACAGCAGGCGGATGCCAGGCCTCCTGCTGATGATCACACTCTATTTTTCATCTGGGTCTTGCTAGCATCTACCTTTTCTAAAAACAATAGAGGAAGAGAAATTACTAGCCCATCCCTCTCCTCATAGGTGGATAACTATTCTTACCACTCGTCTTTGTATAATGAAGCAGTCATTCTGCCTTGTAGGACCTCAGTGCCCAAGGGCCACTCAGAATGTAACAGTCACAATACGCATATACTGAATAAACAGTTAAATGTCTAAGAAGCTTTTTGAGAACAGTGAGAACCTGCCTATCAATTCAAAATTCATGTTTGTGTTTATTTCTCTATTATGGTCTGTGTAAAACCAAATGGCTTCATCTGCACAAACTTGAGATCACCAAATTTCATCACTGATCCTTTTTGTAATGGGGTGAGTGTATAGTCCCGACTGTCCTGCCAATGTGGAATAGACAGACTCTAAACTCAGAAAGACTGGTTTGCCTCTGCCTCCCAAGTGCTAGTATGAAAAGCATACTCTACCATCTTGGCTAAGCTTTCTGAAAGAAAAACACTGTGAAACATATTTGAAATATTTTTCGGTTTGACATATTCCTAGTTTCATTCACTGAATATACATCTCACAAGGAAAGGATATCGACACTTTCCAAGATAACATGCTTCTGTACAATATGTCATGCCCAAGACATGTCCAGTTGAATGGATAGTGATTGCACACATCATGAGACACAGTGTGAAGAAGCTTCAAAGGCATGAACCACAGGAGATGGATGATGGCACAAGGGCATCCTCACTTTCCCATTTGTTTTTGCACAAAAGAAATGTGAAAGATAATTCAGACAACAAGACATGTGTGTTGTCAAATGTGTTGCTGCTTAATGTTTTGTGATTTCACAAAATTAGGTGATTTTCAGAGGTTTTAGAGGTTGCGTTCACTACTCTATGGCCCTATGCCTCTGCTAAAAGAATTTCAGCTATACAACAACACTGATCCTGGAAGAATATCTATTTACTCTTGAAGTTACTTATCAATGATAGAACAATAGATTCATATCCAACACTCTGAAAAATGTGGAATAAAAACAATAGTCATAAGTCCTAAATATTAGACAATATAAATATACATATATATATGCATATATATGTATATATTTATAAACTATTATATATATGCATATATATATATGCATATATATATATACTAGTTTCTGCACTTATTTGCACAATATGTGGGCATTTATTTCTACATCTCATTAATATCAAAGAGTCTTCTGTTGAACAAAGTTAATTTCTGTTTAGCATTTATATAACACATGTATTTGCAAAAGTACTCAAGAATAACTCAGTCCTTAATCCCCTCAACAGCCCTTGGAGAGAGGCTCAGCTATCAGTCCCCTTACAAATGAGGAAATGGGGAATTGCAAAGGTTCCTGACACACTGTATGGCTGATTGGTGGCGACTAGTGATTAAAGTGCCAAGTCTTGACTTAGAGGAGTGCCTCTCATATTTTGGTTTTAAGGAAAATAAACCTGTGACTCACAAGGAAGAGGCCCAGATAGATGGGGCTTAAGCAGCTTGTCCTCAGCATATCCCAGTGTTGGCTTAAAGCATCTCCAGGCTGCTGAGCTCCTTTCAGCAATAAAATAAGTAGCATATTAGGTGCTAAATTCTTCCCCCAAATGGTATTTCTCATTGATTGCGGTATATTGGGTTGTTAATTTCCAAAAGCAACTTATATGATGGTTCTCCAGCCTCCGTAGGTAGATGAATTGATCTAGTCAGAAATGACAACGATAAAATTAACAAATTTAGCAGTCTTGTGGAGGTAAGCTACATTTGCCAGTTTTTTGCACTCTAGGACCAACTCTGCAAAGCTCCAGAGCTAAGACATTCATCTTTTCACCTGAACACACTGCACACAGATACCTCTGTTTTAGTTACAAACTTGAAATCACCATAGAAACCAATTAGTATTTATGTTGCTATGACAGATTGCAGAGAAAAGGGGGAGCAGGATGTGCTTACTCATTTTTATGCCATCTCAATGGAGAAGGGATAAAGCGCTGATTCCAGTTTCCAAATTTCCATTGACTTCTCTCACCCTAATTTACATTCACATCTTTCTTCTGCACAAGAAAAACCTTTGATGGCAAAGTATCTCTATGTATTTAGAGTAAACTCTAAAGTTGTTAGTAGTGTCAAATGAAATGAGAAGAGATAAATCATTATATCACTTGCATTCTGTTGACTATAGGACCTTTGTGCCCAAACAGGTGTAGAATTAAAAAATCTAAACCTCTGTATGTCACCTTCGAAAACACTTTTACTTTAAAAACACATACTTGTGACATTTAATAGAGCAGAAATAAGCAATACCATGATTATATTTATTTCATTTTGTTCGCATTTTACCCTCCTTGCTGTGCCTTTAAGTATCCTACTAAACTAAAGAATATCTCCTCATGTAAAGAGAATCGGCAACCTTCAGTTAAAGTGTTTCTCCAAACAACAGACAGTAACAAAAGGAGGGAAAGAGACTATAGCCAATGGTTCTGAGGCTATAAATTAGAACCAGGAGTTGATCCTCGGGGTCAGGGTGAAAGAATTGAGATTTGACTTTCTTGAATTACTAACACTATTTACATAGAGCAATTATGTTTTGCATTAGGTAACTTTAAATATCCACTCCACATGCCCCGCCCCCTGTTCCATGCTTTTCAAGGAACTTTTCATTGAGTTGTTTACTTTCTATAAAGCTCTTGGGATACTCTCTATACAGAAGAAAGTGGAAGGTGAGAACTGACAGAGTGATGTGTAAACACTTCCGGCATGAAGGTTCTGCCTCTAAGCTCCCATAACTGCATGGCATCCAGAACTCACATCATAACCACTCACCAATGGGATTTAAGAAAATCTCCAAGTAGCACAAATTCTCCCAGGTTCATTCTGAAACAGTTCAGCACCCTTCAAAATTAATGAAATCCACTAAAAGACTCAATCCAAGCAGCTAAGTGTCTATGTAGTTTGGATAAATTGAGTAAAGAATGAAAATTTCCCTTCCATCCAATTTGTTGCAGACTGTTTTAATGACAAGTAAATGGTAAGAAGCCTGTGCGTAGTCCAAAGAGGAAATGGAATAATCTCTTTCATCTGCTTTGTTTGACTTCAGTCTCTTTATGACAAATTATGATAGTCAAATAATTGAAAACCCCTTAGACCTCAGTAAATGTCCTAGGTGCTCCCACCAGCAGGTCCAAAAGAACTGCAACATCATGCATGCCTGCAGCATCATGCCTGCCTGCAGCATCATGCCTGCCTGTAGCATCATGCATGCCTGCAGCATCAAGCATGCCTGTATACTGCTTCCTTTGCATTCATAAACAGCTAGGGCTCAACCTTTCCCATAGACAGTTCTTGGTTTAGACTGAACTCTGTCCACAGCTACATGTCCACACCTTTGTATCTCCTCCATGTCCTCTCCATCCCCCTGTCTATAATAGCATCTATGTAAACACTGAGTTCTATTTAGTAAGTGACCATTAGTGCCAAAAGAACACTGGCAATAAACACACCCAGAACAACTTAAACAAAAATGGTAGACAACTATAAATACTGCTATTGTGCTGATTAACTTGCTGATGAATTCCTTTCTTCCACTTTTCTTCCTATGTGCAGAGACACTTGAAGTTTTCCACTTCACTATATAGACTCTTTGGTTTTCTCTTCTCATAGAATAATTATTTCTCAAAGGTAGAACAATAGACTGAGAATAAGGCATTTCTCCTTAACAGTTATTTTATAACACACACGATAAAATGGTTTTGCTGCAGTGCTTCACACAACTTCAGAAAAAAAAAAACTAAAGATTTTTAATGTTAGATTTACCTCAATTTTTTTTCATAGTAATTAATCATGTCTTAAAGACTCGGTTTCTATTTCATAGGCCAAGTAGTTCAGTTCTAGAATAATTTACTCTAAAATCCCCAGTGAGAAAAATGCAATGAAAGCAAGTAAAGATACTTATAGAAGAATGAGAGCTATTACCTATCTATGAAAATTCATCTACACCTATTATGAAATTAAGCCCAGCTAAATTAACTAAGAATAATAAAAAAATAACACCAATAATTTAATACTAGGAGTTTACAGTGCTATACACATGACATACAAAAAAATGCACAGTCCTACTTTAGAAACTGAAAATCAACTTGGGTGTGTGCTCCAAAAGGATAAAAGGTTTTAAGAGATGAACATACCCTACTGAATTCAGATAAGTTAACAAGTACAATGTACCTGTAAGGACTGAAGAACAAGAGCGTGTGAGCATTAAGTACATACAAGCTCTGAGGTGAGAAAACCATTTCAGTTGGGGAGTCTTCAATCCACTGATCCTTTACAAGCATTTTTGAAAATTGGACCATGTACTCCCTCTGGGAGAACTTTGTGGAAGAGAGAGGATTAGCGCTCGGATTCTTGGAACATACATTGTACATACCAGGAGCTTGAAAATCATCCCAGACTGCATTGTACAATTGCTTAGGTTTGAGAAAAGTATAAATAATGCAAAAATGGTATAATATCAGATATAATTTACAAATCAACATATACAATGGGTTGTTGTACATATGTGAAGAATTTAAATATTGTGATAATAGATTGTGGCTTTTGTAGGTTAAGTTTAAAGAGGAAAAACACCTAACATTGAGAGAATTGTACCTTAGCATAGATTTATTAGAGCTTATTTGAGTTCAAGATTGTGTGTTTGTGTGCATTATATCACAGTCTTAATGTGTTTCTTGTTATTGTTTTGAGACAGAGTGCTAAGTACTCAGGTTGGCA
The DNA here is from genome assembly GCF_900095145.1 of Mus pahari. Classification (NCBI taxonomy): domain Eukaryota; kingdom Metazoa; phylum Chordata; class Mammalia; order Rodentia; family Muridae; genus Mus; species Mus pahari. The sequence goes on along the minus strand of NC_034604.1, from coordinate 22,813,712 downwards.
TTAAGTCACTATCAGACTGAAGATGACCTTTGCATTCTGCAGTTCTCAGGAGCTGAAACTGTAGATGTGGAGTATCACACCTGTTATGTAGTACTGGGACTTAAACATCTGGTTTATGGTTGCTAGGCAGCCATGCTAGGCAGTATATTCACTGAGCTACATCCCAAGCCCTGGTGTCTATATTCACTGCTGACCTCTGGCACTTTTAGAAGCAGGTCATAAATTCTGTGATGACAGTAGCAATACCTCTGTGTCTTGATAATCGGTCCTATGACAGCATTTGAATCTGACAAATGATACTTACAATTAATCGTTCTGTCATTAGTCTGGCCATTCCTTCCTTCCTGGAAATTTAAAGCATTACTAACAATCACTTAAAGCTTTAAAAAACCACACTTCTAACACATAGAAGGTAGCCACCAGCTTCTCAGAGTTTAGCTCCCATATTGAGAATTAATTCCTTTATCTCAATATTTTGCTAAGTAGTACTAACAAATATAGCTAAATAGTGAAAATTCTGGATCTAAACTACTTTAGCCATGATTCCTCAGAGGCAGGGAATTACACGGTCTAAACTTAAAATTATCACTTATATAATGGGAAGAATATCAATAACTACCTGTGTCTGAGAAATCTGAGGAAAAAATTATCATAAGTGACCAAAATATCAACTATTATCACTGTTGTCTGGCCTACAGAGATATTTGAATTTTTTGTAATGAAGGAATTCACTGATTGAACATTATTTTGTACTAATGTTTTGTTTAGAATTAATAACCTGCAGTTTCAAGACAGCAGGATTCAAGATAGGAAAAAGGCAGACAGAAATGGAAAGAAAATTTAATAAGCAGTGCTGAACTATATCTCAGAGTCCACGCCTGGGGTCAGCTCCCACCCTTGGTGAATCTGACATAGTTTGAAGATGAAAACACATTCTTTGTTTTCAGAAATCCCCAAGGACATTTGAGTTTTGAGTTCCTTTTAAAGTTGTTTTGAATGCATTGTAGTGTGTGTGTGTGTGTGTGTGTGTGTGTGTGTGTGTGTGTCTGTGTGTGTGTGTCTGTGTGTGTCTGTCTGTTTGGTATTCTTCTGTCTGAGAAATTTAAAGCAAATCTCAGTGCCTTTCCTTCCTTTATTTTAGTTGTTTCTTTTGAATTTGTTTTGAATTTTTATTTTAGATGTGATGGGAGGAAATGCAAGTTGACTGCTATTCCAGTGGCCTTATCAGTCAATTTGGAGACAGATATATTTTTTGGTCATGGAAATCTTTAAGATAAAAATTAAAGATCTGCTCAACCTTTCATATCTTACCAAAGCAGTGTTTTTAAACCTTGATTAAGGTGCAGTTCATTTCAAGAACTTAAGAATGTCTCAGATTAATTGTCTGACACTAAATAAACAGCCCAAATGTCTGATTAAGGAGTATAGCCTTTTTAATACAGAGAAAAAGATAGATTTCCTTTTGATTAGCCAACCAATCAATCAATCACATTTAAAATTCTCTATTGCACATCTTCTGGGGACTTAGACTTGATTCCAGTATATGAGAAACAAAGGGGAAACAAACACTTATAATATTGATTACTTGTAGAAGAAACTTATGATGGGCTCACATGTTTCCCTGGGTCTATGCTAGAGGACTCAAGATAAGACATAGAAACAGGAAGTCAATTTCTCTTCTCCACGTAGGTACAGGAGTCAATCTTCCTGTGACTCTTCTGGCATGCTTCATAATTCATAAATAGCAGTCAGTGTGTGCAGATGAATCAAGACCCTACCTAGCTCCTCAATCGTCACTCACTACTCTGTTTTGCCAATGGAAACACTGAAGACAAATTGTGAGTGTGTGCAGAGGTGCCCAAGCTTCTAGCCAGGAATTTATCAGGGGTTCACCTCATCTTTTTGACACTTTATATTCTTCCTGTGACCAAAGGCTATGAGCATTGTCCTTTCTGCATCCTTTCTGGTTAGATTTAAGCCCTGCTTCCCAGTGTTCCAATGGCTTCTAGTTTTTATTTACATTTACATCCTATTTCTCTTTGCTTTCCTAATGGCTTGGTTTATACTTCTTAAACTTACTGTTCCACTTTTTACCCTTTCCTTAGCTTTCAATTTCAATATTTTGACAGTTTCTTCACTCAGCTTTCCCTCATAGCCCCATTAAATCATTGTTAACAATTCTGATTTTAACCTACCTAGATCCACAGTCTGGTCAGATCTTGTGCCTATTTGCTATATTATGAACAGCAAGGACACCTTCTTCACAAGAATCAGCTTGATGGCTATAACAACCAAGTAGATAATCTCCAATTTATGTGAACAGTACAATTTTCGTAACATTTTTAAAGTAAATATATATATATATGTCACACTTTCTCTGAGATTCGTTAGTGGTCCCCTGAGTATACTTTTGGAAAGCATAGGTCTTCAAGTTTCCTTTTTCATCTTATCTTCACCAAGTGGGCCATTTGTAGACAACACTAAGCCTCTTCACAGTGTCTCGAGATAGCAGGTCTTCTCCTTATTTCATGCCTGCCTGCATTATATTTCTCTGTCTAGAATAATGCCCCTGAATTCTGCATTTTACATGTCCTCAGGTTTAACCATGTATTAATGGATGTGGAATCTGACATTGCCTTCACTACCCATCCTGAGGCATGAACCAGGCACCCATTAGCAGTACTCACACTCTTCTCCCATGATTCATTTACTAGGTTTTTTTCTCCTCTGTACCATGGTAACTTGGAGGTCATTCATAGCATCTGGCATACAACAGAAAGAACAATGGCTACTCATCTAAGAACTATAAGCCTAGTTGTCACAGAGCTTTATATTTAAATAACAGAGCAGTATAGTACCCTTCTCAAGAGGAGTCAAACTGCCTCCTATTTTTAAGCTTTATCCATTGGTTGTTTGTCTTGCTCATCAGTCAAACATAAGTCTGTAGAGCCTGGAAAGAAGGATAGTTCAAAAGCAGATGTGAAATAATTAATTCCAAATCACGTCTCTTCTTTTTGTGTTGGTCTTATCCTGAGTGGTTCAAGAAATTCCATGTAGGATGCATCTTTACTAGAAGCATTCTAAGTAATGCCACATACAACTAAATCCCCACCACTGAGCCAGGTCCCTTTCCAGTCTACTGAGGATGCCCACAATTGAGCACAGAGCTATTTATGTGTACTAAGATCACCCAAGCTTTCTCTTTCTCTTGTAGTATGTTTCTTTCTGATAGGAGATAGGAAGTCTGTGTCTATCTCTAGACCTCAAGCTCATTCCTCTACTATTAATGCAGTTCACTTGGAGTATGAAGTCCTCTCACAGGCTCATGGTTTGAATGAATGCTTTCTAGTTGTTATTGCCATTTGGGAAACTATGGAGGGAGCCACACTTGGTTCTTGTTGGTGGATGTAAGTCACTTGTGTTAAGCTGTTGAAAATTCTCTAGGTTCTGGTTTTGGTTGTCTGCTTTCCTGTCCATCTGGATGTGAATATCCTGTTTCACATTCTCCTCCTTCATAATGGACTGAAAACAAGGCAAAATAACTTTTTCCTCGGTTCCCACAAGTAAAATAGTGCCAGCAATGTGAATATTCCTAATGTAGTGCAAGGTCCTCTGGTGAAAAACAGAAGAGGTACAGGGCAAGAAGATTTATTTTGTAGCCAGAGATGCCCTTAAGAAAATATTTAACCCATTCTGGATAGTCCTTTCAGAACATCCCACCTCATATGAAGGGTCACATTCTGTAATATTCACACAGCAAGGAAGTCACATTCTTTCTATTTGAAAAGTAACCTCCTTGGGAGGTTCAGCAAGCAGCTGAACAATGTAGATATGGATGCTTGGAGCCAGCTATCAGATTGAGCTCAGGGACCCTGGTGAGGGAGCTGGTTGAAGGACTGGAGGAGCTGAGGGGGATTGTTACACCATAGGAAGAACATCAGCTTGCTGTATCACCCTGTGCTGCCAGGGACAAGACCACCAACCAAAGAGTACACATGGAATGACCCATGGCTCCAGCCACATATATAGCAGAGGATGGCCTTGTCTTACATCAATGGGAGGGGAGGCCCTTGGTCCTGTAGTGGTTTGATGCCCCAATGTAGGGTGATGCTGGAGGGGTGGGGATGGAGAGGGTAAGTGGGTTTTGGGATGACCCTCAAAGAGGCAAAGGAGAGGGAGGAGAGGGCAGTTATGGGATGAGGAAGATGGAGAAGGGGTAACCAGGAAGTGGGATATCATTTGGGGTGTAAATGAAAAGAATGATCAATAAAAAACTAATAAAGATTAAAAATAAATTTAAAAAAAAGAGAGAAAAAAAGCAACCTTTCTGTACAGGTATCTGTCAACTTTCTTTATTTTTATTAATTTTGTGAAATTCTACACCTTATTTTGGTAACACTAAATAAAGATACATGCGGTGAAATTAAAGGTGATGAAAAGAAAAGAACTTACACAATTAGAATTACAGAGGGCTTGGATAAGTTTGTCAGTGAGAAAAAAAATTAAATGAGAACATATTTATCTTGATTCAAGCCTGAATGAAAGTGTACAGCCAAAAATGATCCTAGTAATAATCTAATAAACACCTACAGCAGACCTATATGCCAGGCATTGGGGCTGAATTTGGACAGGGTCCAAAATAAAGCAATTAACATAAAAGAAATGAAGTTGCTTTCAGTGTATTGAAAGAAAATATTTGACTTAAAGGTTTAACATAAAGCCCAGGCCTTTAAGCTGACAAGCATTTACCTATCAAGAAACTCAGCACCAGAGAATGAATTGTGCCTCTGAACAGCTTTGCTATAATAATAACAACCGTAGCAGGAAGGGAAAAGACAGATGGACCCAGCATCTCAGCCTTTTACTGTCTCTCCTCCTGGTTCCTCTTGCTTATTTTGAGCATCGACAAAATGGCACAGTGGTTATCATAGATCTTTGCATAACATTGATTCAAGCTGGCCTTGAAACAAGCCTGATGCTGGGTAGTCACCTGCATCCCCAGCTCCAACCTGCCTCTTCCTCTGTGCCTTCAATCTTGCCTATCTCCAAGATGAGCATTTATCTTACTTTGCATCCACAATCCCTCTCCCTTGTCAGTCTAGCAGGTGCTCTTTTCAGATTGCCTTCGTTCCTCATTACTCATCTTGGGCCTTTTCTACTTTTGGGTCCATTTTTATGTTTTCCCCTTTTCTGATATGTACCTCAAGCATCAAGTCTCTCCATTTCTCAGAAATGTTTGGTATTATTTGTCTACGGCTATTTCCTCAGCTTAAGGAGACCTTTAAAAATACACCTGCGCGGTTTTCTTCCCTTCTGAGGGTACGCATCTTCTCTATGATTAGAAGTAGGGAATCAGGACTGTGGTGTTATTGTTTGTTTGCTTGCTTGGTTTGTTTTTGTTTCTGTTTTCACTCCTGCTCAAAGCCTGATGAATCCATCCTTCTTTTGTGATCATCTTGAGCTCTAAATGGTAACCCCTCCACTTCCTTTTCAGAAGTAAGTTCAATTGAAAGGCTTTTGAAACTTTGTGTCTTTAATTCTGTAACCAAAATATTGAGAAGTTTTGATCCCTTTAGGATTTGTTTGCTTGTAGCCACTTGCTGGTGTGGAGAATCCCACAGAAGAATTTAAGCAAGTGTGAAAATTCAGTTTTACGTGCGTTTCAAAGAGATTGTCATGGAGATGGCATGAAGACAGTCCCTTTTTTTCTTTTTTTTATTATTATTATTTTCTTTATTTACATTTCAAATGCTATCCCGAAAGTTCCCTATACCCCCCCCCCTGCCCCTGCTCCCATACCCGCCCACTCCCACTACTGGGCCCAGGCCTTCCCTTGTGCTGGGTCATATAAAGTTTGCCCTTTTTACTTCCAAAGTAATTCACATGCTCCCCACAACAGGTTTTCCTGTGGTAGTACCAGCTACTTTGGTGGTATGGAAGGCATGCTGGTCATATCTAGACCTGGAGGAAGACCACTGTCTCTTGCAGAGGTATGAATGGGATGACGGCCTCTGACACTGAACTGTTCCATGTTCCACTGTCCTCCAAATAGTTAATAACAACAAAACTAGCCAGGACAATTTACATGTCATATACCACCATTACAAGGAAACACAGAAGGCATTTGTTTCCAAAGAAAAACTGTTAGAAAGAAACTTAGAGAATGATCCATGTCCTTTTATGCCCAAACATTTTCACTTCACGCAAATCTTTGTATTTATGTACTATTGTTAAGTCATGGAGGGTGGAAGGTTAAGCAATATTTATTGTCCATTCTATCATTATAAAATGTTGAAAACTAGTTAAATAAAGCATGCTAAAACTAGTTAAATGTACATGCTAAAATACAAGGCAATTTATCTGCCTTTCCCTCTTATGGATATATTTATAACAATGTGATATATATATATATATATATATATATATATATATATATATATATATGTATGTACATGATATATGTATATGTATATGTGTATGTGTATGTATATGCATAGAGCATTATGCTATGTCCTCTGGAATTTAAGGAATTTGTAAGAAATTATGCAGAGGGATGAAAGCAGTCGCAGAGACGAGAAACATGAGTGGATTCCCGAAACTCATCATGGTAGTAGCAGTCTGTCTGTTACAGAGTTTCCCAAATACCTTCTGTCTTTATATCTAGTTCTAATTGGGAGGTTTGTTTTCCTGTTTGTCCCAATACTATAATAGTGCCCTCTTCTTGTAAACTCTATTTCTTATCTTTTGATATAAATGTATGCAGTAGCATGAACTGACTGAGCACAAAGTTCTCTCTATTTTAAAGTAAAGATTTCCAATTATTTTTCCTTCTTCTGGAGGTGTAAGTAAATATTCAGGGGGTGGAGTGGAAGCAGTTTGTACATAGCCTGCTTCTGGAATGAGCTTTTCATCATTCAGGATTTCTGCCTGCTCTATGTAGTATCACCTCCACCCCAGACACTTTCTAGTCCTTCGTGTTGCTATTAGCAATTGATTTTGTTGATGTACAAGAATACCATTTCAAAAGGCACTCTTCTTCCTAGCCAATATCTCTGTGAGTTTAGCTTTCCTAGGCAGTAACTTGCTTCCGAGCTGGGGATTCTATACTAGGTGGCTTGATATACAGCTACTGTATAACACTTTTAAAAGGCTCCTTCCCACTTTCTTGGACATTAGCACATGGTGTTTGGCTTGCTATTGGTGAGAGTTTACACACACTCACACCACACACAATCACACATACATACATGCACTCACACACACAATACATACACCTGCTTGTGGACGTTGTACATCGTGGTGCGGAGCCTAGTGCGCACCACGATGTACAACGTCCACAAGCAGGGGCATTTTGCTGTTGTTTCTTTTTATTATTATTATTATTATTATTATTATTATTATTATTATTTTCTTTATTTACATTTCAAATGCTATCCCAAAAGTTCCCTATACCCACCCACTCCCACTACTTCGCCCAGGCCTTCCCCTGTGCTGGGTCATATAAAGTTTGCAAGACCAAGGGGCCTCTCTTCCCAATGATGGCCGATTAGGCCATCTTCTGCTACATATGCAGCTAGAGACATGAGCTCAAGGGGTACTGGTTACTTCATATTGTTGTTGCACCTACAGGGTTGCATTTGCTGTTGTTTCTTTATACTGTGTATACCATAGAAGCTATCTTAGATTACGTATTTCTTATGGACAGTAGAGACCACTGTTGAGACTTCCTTCATGGAATTTTGTTCCCCAATATGAAAAATATAATATTTTCTTTAAAACATATACATGCAGATTATATGAATTTATGGATATAAATTGAACTATTCATAAAAGAAACACACAAACACATACACACAAACAAAAAATCCTGCTTAGGAGCTTGACCAGTGAATAAGAGACCTGGCTGCCCGACCATAAAGGCTTGAGTCCAAATCCCTAGAATGAATTAAAAAACAAACAAACAAGCAAACAAACAAAAAACCAAAAATGCAACTATACCCCCAGAAGCACTAGACCTGTTTATAACTAACTTCAGCATTGTGGAAGATGAAGAAATAGTTGTATTGTTGGAGCTACTGGACACCAAAATTTCTCCACTGCTTGTGGACGTTGTACATCGTGGTGCGCACTAGGCTCCGCACCACGATGTACAACGTCCACAAGCAGCCCATACCCGCCCACTCCCACTACTGGGCCCAGGCCTTCCCTTGTGCTGGGTCATATAAAGTTTGCAAGACCAAGGGGCCTCTCTTCCCAATGATGGCCGATTAGGCCATCTTCTGCTACATATGCAGCTAGAGACATGAGCTCAAGGGGTACTGGTTACTTCATATTGTTGTTGCACCTACAGGGTTGCATTTGCTGTTGTTTCTTTATACTGTGTATACCATAGAAGCTATCTTAGATTACGTATTTCTTATGGACAGTAGAGACCACTGTTGAGACTTCCTTCATGGAATTTTGTTCCCCAATATGAAAAATATAATATTTTCTTTAAAACATATACATGCAGATTATATGAATTTATGGATATAAATTGAACTATTCATAAAAGAAACACACAAACACATACACACAAACAAAAAATCCTGCTTAGGAGCTTGACCAGTGAATAAGAGACCTGGCTGCCCGACCATAAAGGCTTGAGTCCAAATCCCTAGAATGAATTAAAAAACAAACAAACAAGCAAACAAACAAAAAACCAAAAATGCAACTATACCCCCAGAAGCACTAGACCTGTTTATAACTAACTTCAGCATTGTGGAAGATGAAGAAATAGTTGTATTGTTGGAGCTACTGGACACCAAAATTTCTCCAGGTACAATAAGAAATGCTATGTTGAAGAAATAGGAAGAAAGTCATAGAATAAGATACCTGCCATCCTTTTCTAGTCTCTGTATATGTACTAACATATAGACATTCACGTATGAACACATATGTACACATGTGCAGATACTATATACACTCATACATATAGACACACATACATACATAAACACAAACAGATATATAAATCTACATATAATTGCATATGAATATATATACACACACACATACATACATATGAGTGAGAAATGTCTCACTGTCAAAATCCTTATCATACAAATGAGGGCCAGAGTTCCTAGTCCTGGTTCCTAGAACACAGTATCATTTAGCACACTACTTACCAACAAATATATTCTACCCAAAAGATTTTGCTTGCCAGGCATATGAATATACAGGTTTTTTTTTCTAGTCGTACACTATTCTTAAGACTATAACTTGTACACACTTGGCCACCTCTGCAAAAATATGAAACAGACATATTTACATAGAATTAATTCATCAACACACATGTGTGATTTTTGCACTGATAGCAATTTATACCAGTAATACAAAGAATAGCTACTTGAAATTCTGGCATATTATTGTTCATTTAGTTTTTGCTAATTTATTTAAAGTCTTACCTTATTTTTATTGTTACTAACATTGTTACTATTTACAGCGCTTTTTAATTATTTTATTTGAAAATTATCTTCATTTCATCTAATATTATATTCATATTCTTTTATAATTGACTAGACAGCATTTTCCATCTTCTGATGTCCATCATTTGCTCATTAAAATTATTATGCACATTTCTCTAAATATATATTTATTTTTGAATTTGGTTTTATTCCTTTTTGCCAGGATGTGGTTTCCATTTGTATATGCCAACCATTTCCTTGATTCAGGTGGTGGGAGGGGGTAGGTATCTTTGCAGAATACTTTGAATGAAAATAGAGGTCATCCTAATAATAATTAAACATACAGATTTTCATTTGCAAGATACAAAACTATGAGCTCCCATTCACAATAATTACAATATTGTAGGAATAAATTCTACATGTAGAAATTTAAAATTAACCCTTTGTCATAAAGCTGGTGTTAAACCACCCATAAATGCCTCTGCTTTGTTGGTTGGGCAGGGGGTGGGGGGTGAGTATAGTGACTGGCTTGAATAAATATTACACTTCAGAATTAGTACATTCAGTCATGGCCTCCCTTCAGGGTTGAGTGTAAACAGCACTGCATCCCTGCAGGTAACTGATTTTGCCACAAAAACATGGATTAGTCAGAATTTGATTTCTGTGTGCAAAGGTTAAGTGGCGAATAAAATTGTGAATGCTGCTAAACTGTTGTTGTCCTCAATTCAGAAGAAGACAAAAGTAGCAGGTCGACAGCTTGCAAGGCACAGGACTTGTGCACCATGTCCCCAGAGGAAGCCTGAAAGGCAAAAGGCCCTGAAGATGTGGGTTTATTCTCTAAAGTTTGTGTTAATCCTGTTCGTATTTGGTATTAGGCTAGCAAGTCAAATAAAATAATAATAACAATGGGTCCAGACTCCCCTCTTTTTAAGCTCTCTAGAGATAAATTATTTATAGTCCATGAACTTTTCCCAACTTAGTTCCTCAGGAAAACAAAGCTAAGAAGCAAGGGAGTAGACCCTAATTCATATTTATGCATATTTAGAAAATTACACTGTTCCCTGAAGAACAAAGCACAATTGATTTTGTCTTGGAGCATAATACTAATATATGCTTACCATCCTTTTGGGAACAGTTACTATTTTTGTTGAAGTAAACCCACAAAAATTAAGTAATTTTAACAAATTCATCTTGTAAGATAATTATACCTTTAAAGCAATCATGTTTAGAGACTAAGTAGTAAATTTTTAATATTTTACCTCACAAAATTTCAGAAAATTATAAAAAAAGAAAGAAAATGCTTTCTTTTCTCACATCTTATTTTATTATGCATTTAGAATTCACCCTTGTTTGTCTCTCTTTCTGTGTGTGTGTGTGTGTGTGTGTGTGTGTGTGTGTGTGCATATATATGTTAAAGTTAAAGGATCATTTCAGATAACTTTCCTAAGTTCCTGTCTACCCTGTTTTTGTCTTTGTTTGGTTTGGCTTTTCGTTTGTGTGTTTGCTTACTTTTTTTAGGTGGGGCCTCTCACTGACTCAAACTACTTGCATTGCCAGGAAGTCTCAGTGATTCACCTGCTTTGATGTCTCTGGGCTACCAGTTTTCTTTCCTTTGCTATTCCATTTTCTCTTTACTCTGGAGATTATAGTATATCATTTATCCTTCTCTTTACTCTGCCCAAATCTTCCTATATATTTGTCTTAGTCAGGGTTTCTATTCCTGCACAAACATCATGACCAAGAAGCAAGTTGGGGAGGAAAGGGTTTATTCAGCTTATATTTTCATACTGCTGTTAATCACCAAAGGATGCAGGACTGGAACTCAAGCAGGTCAGAAAGCAGGAGCTGATGCAGAAGCCATGGAGGGATGTTCTTTACTGGCTTGCCTCCCC